>NC_053142.1:22107487-22196721 GCF_016808335.1 Panicum virgatum | reverse complement strand
AAGGAGCCACCATACTCTATTTGCCACAACGAGAGTGCTCCACTCTTGCGCCTATGCCACAAAAGAAATTAAGATTGAAGATATTCCTGTTGTGTGTGAGTATGCGGATGTATTTCCAGATGACCTGCCTGGAATGCCCCCTGATAGAGACATCGAGTTTGTTATTGAGCTTCAACCCGGTACTGCCCTATTCTAAGAGGTTGTACCGAATGCCTCCAAATGAGTTAGCAGAATTGAAAATCCAACTTCAAGACCTTCTTGACAAGGGATTTATACGTCCAAGTTCTTCACCCTGGAATGTCCAGCCCTGTTTGTGAAGAAGAAGACAACAATTTGAGGCTATGTGTTGATTATCGGCCACTCAATGCGGTCACTATTAAAAACAAGGAAAAATTCAATTCATGCCACCACAACTCCGTGAATTTCTAAAAACAAGTATCCTCTTCCCCGCATTGATATACTGTTTGATCAGTTAGCTGGAGCCAAGGTTTTCTCTAAGATTGATCTTCGTTCTGGCTACCATCAAATAAAGATCAAGCCTTGTGATATTCCAAAGACTGCTTTCTCGACCAGATATGGACTATATGAATATCTGGTTATGTCTTTTGGTCTTACCAATGCCCCAGCATATTTTATGTGCTCGATGAATTCAGTCTTCATGCCGGAGCTGGATAAATTCGTCGTGGTATTCATTGACGATATTTTGATCTACTCCAAGAATGAAGAAGAGCACGAGCAACATTTACGTATCGTTCTTCAACGATTACGAGATCATCATCTTTATGCCAAATTCTCCAAGTGTGATTTTTGGCTGGATAGTGTGAATTTTTAGGTCATACTATCTCCAATGATGGTATATCCGTTGATCCAACTAAAGTACAAGAAGTGATGGATTGGAATCTCCTACTTCAGTTCATCAAATTCGCAGTTTTCTTGGTTTAGCTGGATATTATCGTCGATTCATTCCTGATTTCTCCAGAATAGCCAAGCCTATGACGGAGTTATTAAAGAACGGGAGTGAAGTTTGTTTGGAATGACAAATGTGAAGAAGCCTTCCAAACTCTCAAAGCACGATTAACTACTGCTCCAGTATTGGCTACACCAGATAGTACCAAACCTTTTGTGTCTATTATGATGCTTCTGGTACGGGACTTGGTTGTGTGCTTATGCAAGACAACCGAGTAATTGCTTATGCATCAAGAGCTCTCTGGAATCATGAGAAGAATTATCCAACACATGATCTGGAGTTAGCAGCTGTCATTCACGCTCTCAAGCTTTGGAGACATCATCTTATGGGAACTTATTGTAATATTTACACTGACCATAAGAGCCTCAAATATATCTTCACTCAAGCTGATCTCAACATGAGGCAGAGATGCTGGCTAGAGTTGATCTAGAAGTGTACTATCATCCAGGAAAGGCTAATGTGGTTGCGGATGCACTCAGCCACAAGTCACAATGCCATTGTCTATCTGTGGAGCCATTCAATGAAACTCTATGCCAGGAAATGATGAAATTAAACCTAGAAATGGTACCTCAAGGAAGTTTGAACCATATATCTATTGAGCCTATACTTCATGATAGCATCATCATGGCACAATTACATGATGAGGGTATCAAAATCATCAAGGAAAAGTTATCCCAAGGAGAAGCAAAGTACAAATGTTTTCGAGTGGATCATAGAGGAGTTCTATGGTTTGAATCTCGACTTGTTGTACCCAAGAATCATCAGCTTAGAAAACAAATCCTTGACGAAGCCCATCTATCGAAGTTTTCGATTCATCCGGGTAGTACAAAGATGTACCAAGATCTTAAACAAGATTTCTGGTGGACTCGAATGAAAAGAGAGATCGCCAGATATGTTTCTGAGTGCGATGTCTGTCAAAGAGTTAAGGCTAGTCACTTGAAAGTAGCTGGTACTCTCCAACCTTTACCCATTCCATCCTGGAAATGGGATGACATCAGTATGGATTTTATTGTCGGTTTACCCAACACTTCTCAGAAGCATGATTCTGTTTGGGTAATCGTTGATAGACTCACCAAGACCGCTCATTTTATTCCAGTGCATACGACTTATTATGCCAAGAAGTATGCAGAGATCTATCTTGATCAAATATTCTGTTTGCATGGAGTTCCAAAGACGATCATTTCTGATCGTGGGGCTCAGTTTATTGCACGTTTCTGGGAGCAATTGCAAGAATCCCTTGGAACTAAATTGATTCGTAGTTCAGCTTATCATCCACAAATAAATGGGTAAACTGAACGAATCAATCAAATCCTTGAAGACATGTTGAGGGCATGTGCTATTCAATATGTCAAGAACTAGGATAAGTGCCTAGCACTGGCAGAGTTCTCATATAATAATAGTTATCAATCCAGCTTGCAAATGGCACCATTTGAAGCGTTATACGGTCGAAGGTGTCAAACTCCTTTGAGTTGGTCACAAGCTGGAGAACGCAAAATCTTTGGGCCAGATTTAGTCTCTGAGGCAGAGGAGAAAGTCAAAGTTGTCCAGACTAATCTTAAAGCAGCCCAATCAAGACAGAAAAGTTATGCAGACAAAAGAAGAGATCCTTTACAGTTCAAGGTAGGGGATTTCGTATATTTGCGAGTATCTCCTACTAGAGGTGTTCAACGCTTCGGTATCAAAGGGAAATTAGCACCCCGATACATCGGACCATTTGAAATCATCGAAACTTGTGGACCCGTTGCCTACCGACTTCGTCTTCCTTCTCAGTTAGCCGCCATTCATAATGTCTTCCATGTATCACAACTCCGGAAGTGCATCAAGGTACCTACTAAGATCCTTGAACCACAAGATATCGAGATTGAATCCGATCTATCCAATCAAGATTCTTGACACCAAAGAAAGAAGTACTAGAAGGGAGAAAGTTAAAATGTACAAGATTCAGTGGAAACATCATATCGAGGAAGAAGCTACTTGGGAGACTGAAAATTTTCTCCAAAGAAACTTTCCTGACTTTCTTAGAACAAATTCAGGTATCAAATCTTTCCATTCCTTTCTTCTTGTAATCTCGGGGGCGAGATTTCTTTTAGGGGGGAAAGCTGTGACACCCTAGGTGTCTGCACAGTAGTTGTGTATCTATTGTATGCATCATGTGCTTGAATTGCTTGAAAAAGGATCTTTTTGTAAATATAAAGGTTAGATGTGTAATTATAATTTTATGCAAGGTCCTTTCTGCAGTTATATGTGATAGGTTGTGAAATTATAGCTTTTGTGGAGGGTGTTTTTGCAAAATGTAGTGTAATCATTACATGGCAGGAATATTTTCAATTCAGCCTAAGTTTGAAGTGAAATTGCTTTGAAAAAGACAAAATTCCTGGAATTCAAAATCCCTCTTATGTTTTCAAAATTAGCTCTTGAATCTTTGATCAAATAATTTTTTGCACAACATCAAAGTTGTAGATCTTGAAAAGTTGAACAACTTTCATGTTGGCACTTTTTCATTTGAGCCATATTTTAAAAGTTATCTCTGCTTTACAGTTTGGTCCCTGGAAATTTCAGAAATGATGTTTGGGTCCTTTTCCCCTTCCTCCAGCTAGGCTGCCTGCTCTGTTTTTTCAGCCCGGCTGCCGCCGCCGCTGTGCAGCGCCGCCCGCCCGCCGTGGAGAGCCAGCCGGCCCCCTCTGCTTCGCGCTGGCGCCCACGCGTCGCTCCGGAGCTTCTCCACCGCCCTTGGCCTCGCGCTGGTGCCCCCTCCCTTCGCCACGACCGCCCAGAGCCGCCGCACGGTCGCCACCTCGCCATCGCCGTGGCCCGGCCAAGGCTGAGGGCCGCCGCCCTCCATCCTAGCGCGCGCACAGAGCCTTACAAAAGCCCCAGAAAGCCATTCTACTCGCTCTTTCGCTTGCTCCGCATTTCCGCGCCCCAGAACACGGCGCCACTCCACCTTGAACACCGGCGAGCTCAAGCCACCATCGAACCCACTCCTCCGTACTTCCCTGCCCTCAATTAACCCCGTCAATCGCTCCGCCTCATCCCCGCTCAGCTCTCGGGCAACTCCTTCTCGCCCGAACTCACCGGAGCCCCCTCGCCGTCGTAGCCCGAGCTCCGCCGCCGCCAGTCTGCAGTGGAACTCGTAGCTCCGCCCCTCCTCTGCCCGCACTGACCCCGCCACTAGATCCATCTCGCCCTCGCGTAGCCAGACAACCACTTCTCGTCGCCCAACCCTCACCGGAGTCACCCCGCTGCCGTTAAACCTTCACCGCCGCCGCCCTGCTCTGCCGAGCCGTCGCCTCCGAGCCCCTCCCCGCACTCCAAGACCACCCTGAGGTGAGCTTGAACCAGTGAAGCCCCTACACCCCTCCACCCTCGCCGCCGGTGATCCCCTCGCCGGGATTCGGCCGGTCAAATCCCGCGCCCCCTCTCTGACCCGGTCAAATCCCGCGCCCCCTCTCTGACCCGGCCAAGGACCTCGGGGTTGAAAGAAACAAAACCCCAGGGGGTTATTTGAATAGCCGTAGACTCAGTTGAATAGTGCTTTAGGGACTCCTTTGTAATTTTTTGCAGTGAACTTTGAAATTCAATAGAAATTCGTATAAAATTCGTAAATTAGCAAATCCAGCTGTTCTGGAATCCTTGAGAGTAGCTCTTTGCATTAGAATCAAAATATGATGGTTGTTTGTTGCAAGTTTTTTCTGTACAAGTTGATTTGTGTCACTAGGTAAATAAAGACTAGTTATTTTATCTTTTTCTTAACTGATGATTGAAGCCATGTCTTGCAGTGAAATTTTTGTGGTGATTTAACCTTGTGACACTAGTATTGCTATAAAAATTTCGTGGTCAGTTCTCATGTGTAGCTGTTTATTTGATTTAATCCTTGTTTAGTATACTTTAATTATGATAAATAGTTTATGCTGATGATAAATCATGAAAATATTTCTGAGTGATCTTTTTGAATGGTTTGGCTTTGAAATAAAGTTTGAGCCCTAGTTCATGAATAGAACAGGAGCTAAAAATGATCTTTCTAATCTGTTGTCTGTTTTGTTTATTTTATCAGAATTAATTATTTATAGATAAAATCATGAAAAATTCACAGTAGCTAACTCATCCCTGTTTAGGTCTTCTGTTAAATTTTGAGCTTCTGTTTTGCTCTAGCTTAACCTGTGTAATTAAATCTTGTTCTAGGTGTGGTATGAATGATTGAATTGTTATGAATAATTGGCTACATGTTTTGGAATGAATTATACAGGATAGCTTACACTGTTCATATTCTGTTTAGGGTAATTTTTGCTAAATTTATTATTGTTTGTGATCTGAGTTGTTTATTTATTAGCAAACCTTGATTTAATTGCTATAGGAATCAACCACCACTCACTTTATGAAGTTAGTATAGCATTGTTGTGCTATTGATCATGATGCCTTATGTAGTTAGTTATGTTGAGTTACTACTCTATAAACGATTGCCCATGTGTGTATTAATTTTGTTTGCTTAGCTTCACCTCATCGTGAGTGTGTTTATAATACTGTTCTTGCATTACATATAGATACGACTGCTTTGTCGGACGGGACGTACGAGCTGATCCCGGATTTCGAAGGAGGTGATCTCGAAGCTCAAGCGAACACTGCCGTACTAACTGAAGCCCCGGACCAAAGTTCGGAAGAGCCTAGGGCTGGAATAATTAGCGACTACCGAGAAGGCAAGCCCCGGACATAACCTATATTTCAAATTATTATCATTTACTGTTATTACTTGCTCATGCATTTACAGTTCTTAGGTTTTGAATTGAATCCCTAGATGCATGATCCTAGGAACCTATGTACTGAACACTAGAACTGAGTTCGAATAATTGCTAAGCTTATAGGACCGGTAAAAGTCGAGTGATTGCCTGTCACTCGCGAGCTTTATAGGAACTGCTTGTTTACTTTCTGTTATCAATATAAGGACGACGGACGGGGTTCTGTTTGATATCATGACCTTTTGTGAGACCCCGTCTGTGTTGATGAACTTGCTAAGGTCGCGGTTTGTGGTAGTGCTGGTTAAGTTTTTGAACGTACTAGCCACATGCCGTAAATATGGTACGCGGTAAGCCTAGTAACCGATTGGACCGGGGAGTGGATATACTGACACTCTCTCTTAGACATAGGTTTTTAATTATGTTTATGTTGATCAACACCACGGGTGCAAGGAGGAAGTTGGTGCCCTGTAGTTGGGGAGAGTGTTCCTATCCACAAGCCGGAAAGAAAGGCAAACGGTTGTTTGGGAACGACCCGACGGTGTTCCAAACGTGTGTGTTATGTCTGCCTGGCCAGGTTAACAAATTCGATTCGAATCGTCTGCTTCCCACAGTTTGGGACTGCTTGATCTCTTTGCCACACAGAGTAATAAGAGCAATAATATTATGATCAATCTTGATGTTTGCTTAGAGTTCTACCATGATTGGATAGTAGTTGCTTACATAGAATGGTTAATCAACTAGAATCTTGGAAGCTAAAACTTGAAAGTAAGGACTTACTCTTTATTGCTTTTCAGCAAAAGGAAAACCAGAGCCTCTCAGAACCTTGCATAGTCTAGCTAAAGTGGGCTACGTATACCCATTGACGGTTAAGTCTTGCTGAGTATTAAAATACTCAGCCTCACTGTTGAAACCCTTTTTCAGGTATGAGTTTTGAGGACCAGGTCGCTAGTTTGCCTTGGCCCTGCTCTTTACCTCCTGGCTGCCTGTAGAGTGGGATACGTCTTCGGCCGGCAATGACCCTGACGAGTGATACCTTGCTTGGGCTAGCTTGGTATACCTTTTGCGATGTGTTGTAGCCGTCGTGTGTTATCTTTCGCTGTTTAAACTCTGAATCTTTACACTTAAGGCTTGTATAACTGTTCTACTAAGTTGGGTTTTGTAATAATGGTTTGAACTAGGTTGTAAGCATTACTTTGCCTGTGTTGTAAAATTGTGGTTGTAATATCTCTGGACTCGCCTTCGTGCGGGGTATGTTTGTTCGATCCGAGAACCGGTGGTTGTATCGGGACGTTACCCGACAGACCAAGAATTGTTCCGTTTGAAGTGCGTTTGAGCTAGTGTTGCCTTTATGGTGATGGCCTGCGCACTTGAGCCGGGATAATTCAGGTGGTTCTGCCACACATCGGGCAGGCTGCAACAATTAAATGCAAGCAGCGCTGCTCAACCAACGGCACTGTGCCTCATGTTACCCAAATGACGGTAAATAAGCAACGCAAAACATAAATCAATCATTGAGGACACGGGTATTTAACGTGAAAAACCCTCCCAAGGTGGAAGGAAAAAGCTACGGGCGCCAGCCAGCAAATCTTCACAATACCGAGTGCGGTTACAGAACGTCGGGGATTCACAATATCAATTCTGTGCTGATTAATTGGATACATGGATCATCGATATATATAGTTCATCAATCTCTTGTTTGGATATTGGTAAAATTTCATAAAAAAACTAGTTAAATAGCATTTGAGAGTCTCCAAGATTCATGCAGACCGGATAGACATTATTATTATTACGAAAAGCATGTAACAGATGCATTCACGTGCAGAAAAGAACAAAATTATTTTATTATAGTCACTTCATAAAACAGGCATTAGATTTAGCACGAACGAATTAAAATTGAAGTATGGCAAGGAGCTAGCACACACACTCCATATCCCAAGTATAATGGCCGTAGGTTCCTGACTAATATATAGCCTCAGTTGCAGCGGGGGCTCTGGGCGAAGGCGCTGACTGGGAACGACTGAGTCGACTTCTCTAGCTGGATATTGATCTCGTTGCCAGCGCGGCTCACCTTGTTGAACCCGAGCCACGCGAACTCCACCTGCAACCTCACGCCGGAGACACGGCTGATGGAACCAGACTTGAGGATCCCGCTGACGCTTCTGTCATACCGAAACTTGAATGGCTTGCCGACGACTGTGACGAAGAAGTTGCACTCACCGGGGAACTAGAGGTTAGAGGTTAGCCTAAAGAAAGAGAAAGAAACTAGCTAATCAGCTAACAAAGCTAGGAAATTACAGGGCATCATAGAGAAATAGACTCACGAAGAGAAGGTTTGATTCTACACAGATGATCACCCACTTCTTTCTTAAAAGAAGCCTTCCAAGCGAGCAAGCTTGGAGCCTTTCCATTGAAAATAAGAGCATTTCTTTCATTCCATATGTACCAGGCACCTATCATAACCACCTCCATGAAGAACGGACAGGGGGAGTTTTGTTTAGCAGCAGATAGTTTTTCATGGATGTTACCATCATCTCTCTGAACAATCCCCAAAGCAAACTATCTAGAATTTGTGCAGGTGCACACTACTACAAAAACGTTGATTTGTCCCGGTTGGGAAACCCCTGTTGTCCCGGTTTCCCAACCGGGACAAAAGGTCCCTTTTTTTCATGTTTTTCTTTTCTCAATTCTTTTTCTATTTCAATTATACTTTTGCATTCCAATTAAACTTATGTATTGGAATTCAGTGTGTATGATTTCCACTAATATATACATATATATATAGTTACTTATATAATATTTGTCCTAGATAGTTTTCATATATAAATTAATTCACTTATATATATATATATGTATACACATATCTATACATGTGAATTCCTTTACATATGAAAATGTCTAGGATCAATATTATATATATATATATACATATATATTATTGGAGTGCTTATATATATAATACATACATACTCCATCATATTTGCATAGGTATATTCGTTCTTAATTACATAGGTATATTCGTTCTTAATTACATAGTAGAATTCGCCTTTTGAAAATTTAATACATACATACATACTCATAAATAGAAATTTAATACATACACACACATATATATATTTACATACGTATATTCGTTGCTGTGATTGTCAATATTAGATATTCCATCATAGTAGAATTCGCCTTTTGGATCGAGGACTTGCTCAACAATAAATCCGGATAATTGTTCTTGAATCGCCATAATCTTTTCCTCCGATATGAGTTTATCGCGCATCTCCTCGACCTATGGAAAAAGGGGTAATTAATTTCGACTAATTAAAATACGAGTTCAAATATTAACAAGTTTTTTATTTACTTCCTCCTCCCAATCTGTCCAGCCCTTTGGAGGACCTACCAGACCATGGATGTTCTCGCATACATAGTATGCGCACAATACAGTGCCTTGTTTCTGGCTCATACACTTTAAGAGAGAAGAAATTATCAGGTATTTACATGAATATATAATAAAACTAATGAATCGTGCAACGAATCATCCAAGTGCGTACCGCAAAATCTGTCTTGATCTTCAATTCCTTGTCAAATTTGCCTGGATGATTTTAGCGAATTCTTTCCAAATCTTGTGCATGATTAGAACAATTATAGTCAAGTAACAAAGTGATTCAAATTATCGGTCATCGACGGAGTAGTGGTAGAATTACTTTTTCATCATGTTAAGAAGATTTTTGTATTGTTCTGGAGGTCTCCTCAATGAGTCCATAACCACGAGTAGGCTCTTCTCGGGAATTATGACAATTAGGATCCAGTGTTCACTACAAGATTATACGGAGGCAGTTCTTGGTAGTTAAGGTTTAAACAATTCGATTACAGAATAGAAAGAGTTAGACAGAAGGAATCACTCACGCAAAGTTGTAAGGAAACAATATCATTTGCTTGTTGTGAAGAACGCTTATGTACTTGAACAAGTTTTGGAATATCTCATCGGAATTGTCGCGTAGAAGCCTCCAATTACAAGTAATTGGGTCGATGAAGCCGAGGTGAGAGTATCCCTTTCTCCTGCAAGTTTGTATCTCCATTCTACATGATACCGAATAAATCAAGGGATCAGTATGTTGAGATCATGCAAAACAATACGTAAGGAGAGTAAAATACTTACAGAACCCACAAGCCGAC
The DNA here is from genome assembly GCF_016808335.1 of Panicum virgatum. NCBI lineage: Eukaryota > Viridiplantae > Streptophyta > Magnoliopsida > Poales > Poaceae > Panicum > Panicum virgatum. The sequence goes on along the minus strand of NC_053142.1, from coordinate 22,186,857 downwards.
CATAGAGATGTCGAGGGCCTCCTAATGGAATAGTTGGTAAATTTCTTCCCAGTTTATCCATATAATGGCCTCCCCCCGTAAGAAATCGTCATCTTTAATCTTTGCGCCCTGCATGAAGATGCAATCGGCCATCTCACGCATGTAGTGCTAGTGCAGCTTATACATTTGCGTTGGAAGCACAGACACTACTTCGGGGGGTACAAGAGTTTTCCGATCTCAAATGTCCATTTGATGACCACATCATCCTTTGGAATATCTTCTCCCCCCTGCAATCTGAGCCGCCGTCAGGTTTGATTCTTTCAAAAATGTAACAAAGTCTTGTTCTTGCGTCGTTTGTCCCACTACGAGAGGCTCTATTGATAGTTTCTTTTGGGCTCCGAGCTGTGGAACGTCGGACGACGACGACTTTGATTGTCTCTTCTTTTTCTCAGTAGTTTTGATAATTCTGCGTTCGTAGTCTGAAGGGGGGTCTCTCGGAATGAATTTTCTCTTATTTGCTTCGCACATTCTCTTAAAAAATTTCAAATCTATCGGATTTATGACTTTCTCGGGCTCCGGCTTCGGCTTCGGCTTGAAGTTCTCTTTAACTCTTTCTTGATTTATCCGATCGCATTCTTCAAGGCTCATGTCCCAGGGTTTAATAGGAGCCTCCTTGGCGTGGTGGAGCTCAAGCCACGTACAATCTTCTTCGGGCTCCCACAATTAACTTGGCAAGCTCCGCAAGAAGCACCTCGATCACCAAGATCGCCTAGGTGATGCCAATCACCAAGAGTGACAAGCTAGGGCCTTCACTTGAGCAAGAACCGATCACCAAGAGTGACAAGCTAGGGCCTTCACTTGAGCAAGAACCGATCACCAAGAATGGATGCACACAAGCTTCTCTCTACTCAAGTCCTTAGCCTTGCTTCTTGGATGATTGAATGATCAAATGAGTGGAATGTGAAGCTCAAGGTGGCTCTCAACAAGAGAATGAGTTTATGAGTGTTGCCTGGTGTCAAGAGTCTTCAAAATGACAAAATGGAGGGGTATATATAGGCAGCTCATGCGGATAGAGCCATTGGAGTAAAGCTGCCAGAAAAGTACGCAACGAAGGTTAATCCGACGGCCCTCCAAAAGTCATCGTCGGTTTAACCGATGAATGTAAACTGCCCTTTTGAAAAACTAGCCGTTACTGCTCTGGCAATTTAACCGACATATCATCGGTTTAACCTGTGAGTGTAGTTGTCCACTGATCAACTGAAAAACCAACTCTCTGGACAACTGCACCGACGCTAACTCAAATCCTTCGTCGGTTTAACCGGTGCGTGTAGGCCTAAAAACTCCTAAAAACTGACTCTCTGGACAACTGAACCGACATTAATTTTAAACATCGTCGGTTAATCCGGTGAACACTATGTCCAGACTTCAGCAACTACGTTTAACCGATGTATAGAAAATTGATGTCGTCGGTTAAACCGGTGATAAGACTTTTTCTTGATTTTGCTTTTTCTAATCTGAGTCTTGAATGAAATCCAAATATTCTTGAGATATGAGCTGAATAGCACTTGTTTGAGCTTCCAAGAACCTGAGTGACCAATGTGTGCATCCATTGTTTTTGATTGACCATGTCCATGCTCAAGTTACTTGGCCTTAACCCCTCTTAATAGTGCGACCTCTACAAAACTATAAAACCTATACTAACCTAAGTGTCCTTCTCAACCTTGCGACACTTAGGACTAGAAAGATCCTTAGTCTTGTTATATACTTGAGTTGAATATCGAGATTGCCTTTTTGAATAATGAAATTTAGGGGCCTCTTTAACATATGATCCAATGAGCGATAAGATTTCATTAAGCTGCACAAACTCATTAGTCACAATAATGGTTGTCATTAATCACCGAAACATACCTTGAGGGCCTAGATGCTTTCAATCTCCCCCTTTTTGGTGATTGATGACACCACAAATAATAATTTAAATGAGTAAAGCAAGAAAGATTAACGCGCGAAAAGAAAAGCACAAAGAACACGAAGGCTCGAACAGAATCCATAGACATGTCATAAAGAGCAACACGCACAAGAGTCTAATATACATGTCCATGAACCAAAATCCAATGAAGATACACCAATCAAGTCCTGGCATCTACGAGCACTCTGCTAGCTCTACCCTCCCCCTGACTCCAACTCCTCTGTGACTCCCCCTAACTCTCTCCCCCTTTGGCATCAAAGCACCAAAAAGGCGAGCTATGGGTCCTGCTGTCGCGGCACTGCGAGGAAATGGTCCAGGTCATCGTTGTCAGAAGGAGAACCCTCGGTGACAGACGGGAGCTGGGGGTCTGAGCTTACTGGAGGTGTGGCTGTCATGGAGGCTCTCGTGCTGGCACTGCCTGGGAGAGGATCCGTAGAAGTCTTAATCGGGTCAGCAGAAGAGGTGTCAGCATCTGAAGACGTGACTGCTGAGGCTGCTAGCTGTGTCAACTGTGGAAGTAGGGACTCCTCTCCTCCTCCTCCCCCTGAAGGTAGTGCCTGTGGTATGATGGGGAGGGCGACTGACTAAACCGCTGATGGTGAATCCTGAAAAAGCGTAGTCGCTGGCAGTGGCGAGATCTGACGACCTACAGACCCAAGAAGTGCGGACAACGAGAATGTGGTCTCCGGTGTCGTCGAAGAAGCTGGAGTTGCAGTAGAGGCTGGAGATGGAGTGACTGTAAGTGTAGGTGCTCCCATACCTTGAAGACCTGGCTGCTGTGGGGCTAGTCCGGAGTGAGTGTATAGCTGTGTGATCATGCCGAACATAGCCATCATGCCCTGCTGCGTCTGCTGAAACTGAGCGTCTGTCCTCTGAGTAACTCTATCAAGTAGGCCGACAAACTGCTCCTTAGATGCAGCATGCTCTAGAGCAGCCTCCCTCTGGATGGCAGTGAGCCGGGCCTCTGTCGCGAGCTAATCCTCTCTCTGCTGACTGACTAGCTGCTGGAGTAGAGAGGTGAGCTCGGACGGCAGAGTCACCTGAGACTCGGAGACAATAGTGACTGCTGGCTCAGCTGGCTCTCTGGATCCTTCTGCCTCATGATCATGAGTAGCTGGTGCAGGAGGGAAGTACTCATCGTCCTCAGAGGAGTTAGTCTCGATGTCTGACCAGTGGATCTCATCGTCTCCTCCGGGAAGCTGTGCCTCTGCCTCAAGTAGTGCCTCGTCCTCCTCTGCCACTCGGGCCTGCACCTCAGCTGGTAGCTTTGCCATTGCAGCTCTGTCTGCCCCTCCTCCGGTCCTGTGGAGCAGTGGGACGGTAGACTGGGAACCGGGGAGCCTCATCCTGGCGGTAGACAGCACTGATCGGCGAGTCAGCGGGCCCGATCATAGAACAAATATAACTGATCCAGTGTGCATAAGGAAACTGCCGCACGACCCCCATCCCATTAGTGATCACATCCTCGATCTCAGCAAAAATAAAGTCCACAACGTCAAAAGGCTCATGAGTGAGGATGTGGAGTAGAAGTAGCTGCTGCAGTCCTGTGAACCCCTCTGGGTAGCCACTCCTCGGTAACAAGGTCCTCCGGAGGGCCATGTGTACTGTGTAAGCCTCGGCTGTCAGCAGGCAGGGGACCCTAGCATAGGTAGCAGGGAATGGCTAACGGAAACACCGAGAGATCACCTCGGGAGAAGGTGCTTTCCCGCCAATCAACACCCTGCGAGGTGGATCTGTGTCCCCGTAAACTCTCTCTTGCAGGGAGACATCGACCAAGTGGACTCCAAGGATTCCTGCAATCGTCGCCCTCGTCAAACCAAAGACCTGGCCTCCCAGTAAGCTCGGGAGCAATCCAGGCTGTGGCATAGAACACTCGGACCCAGTCCTCAATGCACCTGTTCTGCCCCATCTCAAGCAGTCTAGGCAGCCCTCTGAAGTGAGAAAAATGCTCTCTGACATCTGCCCCTCCTGCTGCTATCCTCAGAGAGACCCAGTCAAGCACACGGTGAGGGAAGATCCGGTGGCCCTTCCTTTGATAGGTCTCGTAAAAACCGGCTTGCAACAAGGTCCAGAACCTCTTGTCAACATGGCTGTCATAGCCAACTGGGAACCAATCCTCGTCCTCAACGCTCCACCTGAGCCTCTTGACCTTAGACGCATTGGCTCTGGTCAAGTTCTGGAGCAGGACCCCTGGCTCCAGACGCACGACCGTGTCCATATGAAACACTACGCGCTCGGCCTCTAGGGCCTCGGCTCTGAGTGCTGCTGCTGCTGCTGCTGCGGCGGCGGACCTCCGAGGTGGCTGAGGCTAGTGTCCACCTCGTGTCATATGTCCAGTGCGATGCTCGGTCGCTGGTGACTCTTCTGCCGCTGCTGACGTCTGCCGAGTGCGGCCAGAACGTTGTGGAGTAGGAGAACTCTGCCCCTCTGACTCAGCTGAATCTCTCTCTCTGTCTGCTGTGCCGTGGCCCTGGTGGCCCTGCCTACTCTACCTCTGCCCCTGCTGGGCTGCTCCCTGAACCGAAACGAATGAGCACGCCCCGAAGCCTGCTCCTCGGTGGCCTTGGCCACCATCTCGGCCCTCTCGGCCTCCCTCTCTGCACGGGTCCACTTGTGGACCGGCTGCTCAATGACAACTTCCTTCCCCTTTCTCCTCTCACGACCCATCTCGGTGGCGTGAGCACGAACGATGCACGACAGGGTTTGCGGAGCGTGAGCGGTGAGACGCGGCACGGCGGTGGCGTAGGATGCGTGGAGCGGGCTACGCGATGCGTGAATGGCGCAGGTGGCGTAGAGCGGCGGAGTGGAGCGGCGAGTGACAGTGCAGGTGGCGTGGAAGAGGTGGTGGCGAGCGGGTGCGTGAGCGGTGGCGCATGGGCTATGGAACAGATGAGATCGGGGAGAAGAGAGAGCGGCGGCCGGCGGTTTCAGAGTTATATGACATGTGGGCCCCACTGTTTTTCTTAACACCGGTTGATCCGACGCTTAGGTTTTGAACGCCGGTTGATTGCGTCGGTTCAGTTCACCCGAGACTCTAGCAAATCTACATCTGAACACCGGTTGAACCGATGATGTGAAGTTTGAACCCGCCAGTTGAACACTGAAATCATTAGTTGATTGCTAGGTCAGAACTGTATTATGTTCACCGGTTGATCCGATGCTGTGACATTTGCATATGCCGGTTGAATGCCTGGATTTGACTGAGCTGACACAGAACTTAGTAACGCCGGTTAAACCGATGGTGAAGATCCATTAAACGTCGGTTTAACCGGTGAACCCGAAAAACCTTCACTCAGCTCACTCTTCTATGCTAAGTCCAATAAACTTATAAAATTCAACTAAACTCAAGTTAATGGACTTGCATAGGCGACTTTACCCCTCAAAATATTTAGGATAGCATACAGGCCTAATAGTTTTTCTTATCAAACACAAGGAAAAGCCGCGAAGCGAGACAAAGCGCCAAATAAAATGTATGAGCCATGTCATAGGAATATTGAAGATAGAAAGCTTCAAACTCATCATGACATGACTCACTAGGCAATAACGCACCTAACACTTTGCTCTATTCACTTCTCATGAATTGAGATCTATCATATGAAACAAGTCTCATTTCATCAAGTGATCTCCTTTGTGACCCTTACGCATGCAATGATGGTGCTAGCTATAACCACATGCGAGAGAAGTGTAAACATGAAGTGCACATCTATATGACAAGAAATGCATAACAAGAATTTAAGTTCTACTTGTCAAGTTTGAACCCATGGGAAGCTTCTTCATGATGAGCCTTTCTACAAGCCTAGAGGAAAACAAGTGAACCACCACCTCTAGCTAAACCCATGCTCATCACTATCTTACCATGGTTAGACAAGTGTCCTATAAATATGTATGCATTTTATATGGCATAGCAATTTTACATGACGTTTGCCGCATCTAAAACATTTAGCTCATTTATTAGGCCAACAAAGGTACTCTCGTCTAAAGGTTTTGTGAAAATATCCGCCAATTGCTCCTCGGATCTCACACCTTGAAGAGATATGTCTCCTTTAGCTTCGTGATCACGCAATAAGTGATTGCGAATATCAATGTGCTTTGTGCGAGAGTGTTGAAACGGATTTTTAGCAATTTTTACGGCACTTTCATTGTCACAAAGGAGTGGAATCCTATCTAGTTTCACACCAAAGTCCAAAAGGGTTTGCTTCATATATAGGATTTGGGCACAACATGCACCGGCCGCTATATATTCCGCTTCTGCGGTGGACAAAGCCACAGAATTTTGCTTCTTACTTGACCAAGAAACTAGAGAACGCCCAAGCAAGTGGCAACCCCCGGAGGTACTCTTGCGATCCATACGGTTTCCGGCAAAATCCGAGTCCGAGTATCCCAAGAGATCTAAGCTAGCGCCCTTGGGGTACCACAAGCCTATGCTTGGGGTGTGCTTGAGATACCGATGGATTCTATTCACAGCCGAGAGGTCTGATTCCTTTGGGTTTGCTTGAAAGCGGGCACACAAGCACACACTAAACATTATATCGGGCCTAGATGTGGTAAGGTAAAGCAAAGACCCTAACATAGAATGATAGAGGGATTGATCAACCGGTTTAACGTCCATATCCAAGTTGAGATGCCCATTGGTTGCCATGGATGTCTTCATCGGCTTGCATTCATCCATCTTGAACTTCTTCAAGATATCTTTAGTATATTTTTCTTGATAGATGAATATCCCTTCCTTCAAGTGTTTGACTTGAAAACCAAGGAAGAAGGTCAATTCGCCGATCATGGACATCTCGAATTCCCTAGATATCATGGTAGCAAACTCATGGCTTAGTAAATCATTAGTTGAGCCAAAGATAATATCGTCAACATAAATTTGACAAATGAAAAGTTCCCTGTTGACGTCTTTTGTGAACAATATGGTGTCCACTCTCCCGATCTTGAAGCCTTGCATGATTAGGAAGTCACGAAGCCTCTCATACCAAGCCCTTGGAGCTTGTTTGAGCCCATAGAGTGCCTTGCGCAACCTATAAACATGGTTAGGATTTCTCGGATCTTCAAACCCGGGAGGTTGCTCAACATAAACAAGTTTGTTAATAAAGCCATTTAAGAAGTACTTTTCACATCCATTTGATATAATTTGATATTATGATGAGAAGAGTAAGCAAGAAGGATGCAGATAGCTTCAAGTCTTGCAACTGGAGCAAAAGTTTCACCAAAATCCAAACCTTCGACTTGAGAAAACCCTTTTGCCACAAGTCTTGCTTTATTGCGTACCACCACCCCATGTTCATCTTGCTTGTTTCGGAAGACCCACTTAGTGCCGATGATGTTCTTGTTTTTCGGAGGAGCTTCGAGGACCCAAACTCCATTGCGGGTGAAATTGTTCAATTCTTCTTGCATGGCCATCACCCAATCCAAGTCCTCAAGTGCTTCATCTATGCTAGTGGGTTCAATACAAGAAACAAACAAGTAATGTTCGCAAAATGAAGCGTGCTTAGAACGAGTTCTTACTCCCTTGGAAGGACTACCAATGATTTGATCAATTGGATGATCCTTGGAGATACGACCATGCTTCACTAGCGGTACATGCGTGGATATTTGTTGAGGTGGATCATGGATGACTTGTGCTTGTGATGGAACATTTTGCTCTTCTTGTTCTTGCACTTTGGGTGTTGGCGTTGGAACGGTTTTTTGAGATTGTAGATCATCTTTTTCTTTATCTTCATCCACTTGGGGTGCCATGGAGGTGCTTGGTGTAGTCGAGGAAGGTCCTCCCCCTTGATCATTGCCTTCATGCACCTCTTCCGGCTTGATATCCCCAATGGACATCTTCTTCAAAGCTTATTCAATCTCCTCATCACCTATATTGTCATAGCCAATAACCTCCTCTTGGGAGCCGTTAGATTCACCAAACTCCACATCACATGTTTCTTTAACTGACCCGGAGGTTTGATTGAATACTCTATATGCTTTGGAGTTTGATGCATAACCAAGAAAGAATCCTTCATCACATCTACTCTCAAACTTACCGAGCCTTTTCTTCTTATAAATGAAGCATTTGCATCCAAAGACTCGAAAGTAGGAGATGTTTGGTTTCTTCCCGGTGATGAGTTCATATGGCATTTTCTTGAGGAGTCGGTGGAGATACACCCGGTTGGATGCATGGCAAGCCGTATTGATTGCTTCAGCCCAAAACCTCTCGGATGTGCCATAATCATCCAACATTGCTCTTGCTAGAGTGATTAGTGTTTTGTTCTTTCTTTCCACCAATCCATTTTGTTGAGGCGTGTAGGTGGCCGAAAACTCATGCTTGATACCCTCTTCATCGCACCATTCTTTAATCTTCATATTCTTGAACTCGGTGCCGTTGTCACTCCGGATCTTCACAATTGGGGAGTTGTACTCCCTTTGAGCTGTTCTTGCAAATGTCTTGAAGACTTCCGGAGTTTCACTCTTATCGCCTAGAAACATGACCCAAGTGTAACGTGAAAAATCATCAACGATCACTAGGCAATAGAGGTTACCACCAATATTCTTGTATGTGGTTGGACCAAAGAGATCCATGTGAAGTAGTTCGAGCGGCTTGGAGGTAGACAACATCGTCTTGATGGGATGATGTGTTGCAACTTGCTTTCTGGCTTGACATGCACTACATAGTTTATTCTTGTCAAAGGTGACATCCTTCGAGCCGGTGATCATCCCTCTCTTGTGGGCTTTCTTGAGGTTGCTCATGCCAATATGAGTAATTCTTCTATGCCAAAGCCACCCAAGAGACGACTTGGTGAAGAGGCATGTCATGGGGCTTATTTGTTTTGAAGAGAAATCCACCAAGTAAATGTTGCCATGCCTAAACCCCGTGAATACCAATGACTTATCTTCTTCAAGAGTTACTACAACACCATTCTTGTCAAAGGTACACGTTAGTCCAAGATCACATAATTGAGCAATTGAAATAAGATTAAAACTAAGTGATTCTACAAATAAGACATTAGAAATGGATAAATCTTTAGAAATTGCTATTCTACCCAAACCTAAAACTTTCCCCCTTGAGTTATCACCATAGGTGACATGTTCATGATCGCCGGGGTCTTCAAGAGAGGTGAACATGCTATCATTGCCGGTCATGTGTTAAGAGCAACCGCTATCAAGTACCCAATGTTTTCCACCGGCTTTGCAGTTCACCAACACAAATGAGAATCATTTTTGAGTTTTTGGAACCCAAATGAGCTTTGGGCCTTGCACATGTGTGACAAGAGCTTTGGGGACCCAAAGTTGCTTGGGGAGCTTCTTCTTTGCTTCCTTTGTGATTTTGCCAATGAATTTAGCCTTCACCTTGCCCTTTACCTTACTCAAAAGAAAATGGTTATTTTAATGTATAGATGAGTAATATTTAGGTAAAGTAGGGAGAGGACGTGATGGCAAGGGACATTCCCTAGTGTCGTGCCCAGTGACTTGGCAATGTTGACAATATGATCCAACTTCTTTAATGAAGCTAGTCTTGATCTCCGGAGAAGGAGTAGTGCCCAGGTTTGGCTCCGGAAATGAACCAAGACCTCTCTTGCTATAGTCACGAGCATTGTTGAAGAGAATTTCCTTGTGGATGTATTCTCCTCGTGAGAGCTTCTCCACACTACTCTTGAGGCTTGCCACTTGATCCATCAATTCCTTTTCCCTAGAGGGAGCAAGCTCAGGCAAAATATTAGTAGCATTTGCATCAATGAGTAGGTCATCACATGAAGTAGAAGCATTGACCTTTTCAACATTTTCATTGATAGAGTTCTCAAGACTCGGGTCAATTGCTTCATAGGCAAACTCAAGCTCTTGATATTTGTGAGCCAACTCCCTATGCTCTTGCTTGAGTTTCTTGTGACTCTCTTCAACTTGCTTAGCAAGTGCAAATGACTCATTGTGCTCTTTAAGCAAGTCATTGTACTTGCCAAGCAAATCAGAGTGAGCTAACTCTAGTTTGGCATGAGTGCTCTCAAGGTGCTTGACCTTGCCCTTTTCCCTCTTGATGACGGATGTATACTCATTGATGAGGTTAGCAAATTCATTTGGATCAAGCTCATCATCACTATCACTATCACTATCCTCCTCATATACCTTTATGTTACCTTTTTCCATGAGGCACATAGGAGGTGGAGGTAGCAATGGTTCTTCATTTGTGAGAGCAATGGTGACGATGTCTTCTTCATCACTTGATTCTTCACTTGATGACACATCGGTCACCCATTCTTGTTTTTCCACCAAGAAGCTTCTCTTGGTGTTGTCATTCTTCTTTGGGAAGAGCTTGGTCTTCTTCTCATGGCTCTTCTTCTTCCCATATTTCTTGTTCTTGATCTTCATCTCATCTTCTTCATCATTGCTCGAATCATGGCGATGCTTGTTCTTGTTTTCTTTCTTTCTTTTGTCCGGCTTGGGGCAATTTGGAGAGATGTGACCCTTTTCTCCACAATTGTAGCAAGTTTTGCTCTTGGAATCTCCCCTTGGCCGGAACATCTTTCTTTTAGGGTCAAAATTGTAACCCCTCCTGTTGATCTTGTCGCTCAAGCGTGTGCACTTTCTCATCATGAGGGCAAATTCTCCATCATCATCTTTATCATCGGATGTGCTTTCTTGATGATGATCTTCTTCATCGCTTGGGCATGATTCTTGCTTGATCATCTTGAGCTTGCGGTGCTTGTTGACCTTGGTCTTGAGAGCGATTGATTTGCTTGAAGTTGGCTCTTCGGACATACCAAGAATACCCATTTCATGAGCGCGAATTTCGCCCACAAGCTCTCCCACTTCCATCGTATCAAGATTCTCCTTTTGAAGCATAGCATTGATGATGTTGTACTTGGGCCTCGGAAGGAGCATGAGTATCTTGCGGTTGATGGAGCCACTGTCAATTTTAGATATTTCAAGCGCATTAATGTCTGTGACAATGACATTCAAGCGAGAATACATATCATTGCAATTTTCATGAGCTAGCATTTTAAAAGAATCATACTTAGCTCTAAACAAGTGATATTTTTGCTCACGAACTTTGGTGGGGCCTTCATGAATTTCAATGAGCTCCTTCCAAATATCACTTGCCAAGTCCATGCCATTAGCTCTACCAAAGACTTCCTCACTAATGGCTTCGAAAATTGCATTTCTAGCCTTGGCATTCCACTTGAGTTGTTCTGAGGTGGGAGTTCCGGTGAACCCGGTCTTTGTTGCTAACCACACTTCGGGGGCAATCGCATCAAGGTATGTGGCCATGCGAACTTTCCAATAAGCAAAGTTCTTGCCCTCAAAGTGAGGAGGCGAACCACCCATCTTGGCCATAGCTCTAGGTGGCGAAGCATAATGATCCAAATGAGCAACGAGGCTCCGATACCAATTGTAGGGATCGATGGACCAAGAGGGGGGGGTGAATTGGGGCTTTTTCAAATTTCTAAAACAAAATAAAGCAACCTTAACCTATGCAATGCTAGTAAGGCTCAATTCACCAACCGGCTAACTAAGCAACCTACACAAGCTATAAAGGATACAACAAGATATAAAGCTAAGCAAGGTAGAGCTAAGTTATGATCTCTAGGGTCAAGTACATGAATAAATTGCATGAAAGTAAGTGCTTGAATGTAAAGATTTGGCAAGAGACGACCGGATTTTTTTTTCCGTGGTGTTGATGTGTTGGCACACACCCCTAATCTATGTTGTGACACTCACTAAGAGTCTTGTCACCTCCCATGTCACCAAGATGAGGGTGCTCACTAAGAGTCTCCGTTCACCATCCCGGCGTGGTGGAGCTCATGCCACGTACAATCTTCTTCGGGCTCCCACAATCAACTTGGCAAGCTCCGCAAGAAGCACCTCAATCACCAAGAGTAACAAGCTAGGGCCTTCACTTGAGCAAGAACCGATCACCCAGAACGGATGCACACAAGCTTCTCTCTACTCAAGTCCTTAGCCTTGCTTCTTGGATCATTGGATGATCAAATGAGTGGAACGTGAAGCTCAAGGTGGCTCCCAACAAGAGAATGAGTGTATGAGTGTTGCCTGGTGTCAAGAGTCTTCAAAATAACCCATTGGAGGGGTATATATAGGCAGCTCACGCGAATAGAGCCATTGGAGTAAAGCTGCCAGAAAAGTACGCAACGCCGGTTAATCCGACGGCCCTCCAAAAGTCATCATCGGTTTAACCGATGAATGTAAACTGCCCTTTCGAAAAAACAAGCCATTATTGATCTGGCAATTTTACCGACGTATCATCGGTTTAAACGGTGAGTGTAGTTGTCCACTGATCAACTGAAAAACCAACTCTCTGGACAACTGCACCGACGCTAACTCAAATCCTTCGTCGGTTTAACAGGTGAGTGTAAGCCTGAAAACTCCTGAAAAACTGACTCTCTGGACAACTGAACTGACGTTAATTTTAAACATCATCGGTTAATTCGGTGAACACTGTGTCCAGACTTCAGCAACTGCGTTTAACCAATGTATAGAAAATTGATGTCGTCGGTTAAACCGGTGATAAGACTTTTTCTTGATTTTGCTTTTTCTAATCTGAGTCTTGAATGAAATCCAAATATTCTTGAGATATGAGCTGAATAGCACTTGTTTGAGCTTCCAAGAACCTGAGTGACCAATGTGTGCATCCATTGTTTTTTATTGACCATGTCCATGCTCAAGTTACTTGGCCTTAACCCCTCTTAATAGTGCGACCTCTACAAAACTATAAAACCTATACTAACTTAAGTGTTCTTCTCAACCTTGCGACACTTAGGACTAGAAAGATCCTTCGTCTTGTTATATACTTGAGTTGAATACCGAGATTGCCTTTTTGAATAATGAAATTTAGGGGCCTCTTTAACATATGATCCAATGAGCGATAAGATTTCATTAAGCTGCACAAACTCATTAGTCACAATAATGGTTGTCATTAATCACCGAAACATACCTTGAGGGCCTAGATGCTTTCAATCTCCCCATTTTTGGTGATTGATGACACCACAAATAATAATTTAAATGAGTAAAGCAAGAAAAATTAACGCGCGAAAAGAAAAGCACAAAGAACACGAAGGCTCGAACAGAATCCATGGACATGTCATAAAGAGCAACACGCACAAGAGTCTAATATACATGTCCATGAACCAAAATCCAATGAAGATACACCAATCAAGTCCTGGAATCTACGAGCACTCTGCTAGCTCTACCCTCCCCCTAACTCCAACTCCTCTGTGACTCCCCCTAACTCTCTCCCCCTTTGGCATCAAAGCACCAAAAAGGCGAGCTACGGGTCCTGCTATCGCGGCACTGCGAGGAAATGGTCCAGGTCGTCGTTGTCAGACGGAGAACCCTCGGTGACTGACGGGAGCTGCGGGTCTGAGCTTACTGGAGGTGTGGCTGTCGTGGAGGCTCTCGTGCTGGCACTGCCTGGGAGAGGATCCGTAGAAGTCATAATCGGGTCAGCAGAAGAGGTGTCAGCATCTGAAGACGTGACTGCTGAGGCTGCTGGCTGTGTCAACTGTGGAAGTAGGGACTCCTCTCCTCCTCCTCCCCCTTAAGGTAGTGCCTGTGGTACGATGGGGAGGGCGACTGACTGAACCACTGACGGTGGGTCCTAAAAAAGCGTAGTCGCTGGCAGTTACGAGAAGATCTGACGACCGGCAGACCCAAGAAGTGCGGACAACGAGAATGTGGTCTCCAGTGTCGTCGAAGAAGCTGGAGCTGCAGTAGAGGCTGGAACTGGAGTGACTGTAAGTGTAGGTGCTCCCATACCTTGAAGACCTGGCTGCTGTGGGGGTAGTCCGGAGTGAGTGTATAGCTGTGTGATCATGCCGAACATAGCCATCATGCCCTGCTGCATCTGCTGAAACTGAGCGTCTATCCTCTGAGTAACTCTGTCAAGTAGGCCGACAAACCGCTCCTCAGATGCAGCGTGCTCTAGAGCAGCCTCCCTCTGGATGGCAGTGAGCCGGGCTTCTGTTGCGAGCCGATCCTCTCTCTGCTGACTGACTAGCTGCTGGAGTAGAGAGGTGAGCTCGGACGGCTGAGTCACCTGAGAGGAGTCCTCAGAGGAGTCGGTCTCGATGTCTGACCAGTGGATCTCGTCGTCTCCTCCGGGATGCTGTGCCTCTGCCTCAAGTAGTGCCTCGTCCTCCTCTGCCACTCGGGCCTGCACCTCAGCTGGTAGCTGTGCCATTGCAGCTCTGTCTGCCTGTCTGCCCCTCCTTCGGTCCTGTGGAATAGTGGGACGGTAGACTGGGAACCGAGGAGCCTCATCCTGGTGGTAGACAGCACTGATTGGCGAGTCAGTGGGCACGATCATAGAACAAATATAATTGATCCAATGTGCATAAGGAAACTGCCACGCGACCCCCATCCCGTCAGTGATCACATCCTCGATCTCAGCCAAAATAAAGTCCACAATGTCAAAAGGCTCATGAGTGAGGATGTGGAGTAAAAGTAGCTGCTGCAGTCCTGTGAACCCCTCTAGGTAGCCACTCCTTGGTAACAAGGTCCTCCGGAGGGCCATGTGTACTGTGTAAGCCTCGGCTGTCAGCAGGCAGGGGACTCTTGCATAGGTAGCAGGGAATGACTAACGGAAACACCGAGAGATCACCTCGTGAGGAGGTGCTATCCCGCCAATCAATGCCCTGCGAGGTGGATCTGCGTCCCCGTAAACTCTCTCATGCAGGAAGACATCGACCAAGTTGACTCCAAGGATTCCTGCAATCGTCGCCCTCGTCAAACCAAAGACCTGGCCAACAAACATGAAATGCACGGCTCTGCGCTTGGGAGCAATCCAGGCTGTGGCATAGAACACTCGAACCCAGTCCTCAATGTACCTATTCTGCCCCATCTCAAGCAGTCTAGGAAGCCCTCTGAAGTGAGAAAAATGCTCTCTGACATCTGCCCCTGCTGCTGCTATCCTTTGATAGGTCTCGTAAAAACTGGCCTGCAACAAGCTCCAGAACCTCCTATCAACACGGCTGTCACGGCCAACTGGGAACCAATCCTCCTCCTCAACGCTCCACTTGAGCCTCTTGACCTTGGCCGCATTGGCTCTGGTCAAGTTCTGGAGCAGGACCCCTAGCTCCAGACGCACGACCGTGTCCATACGAAACACTATGCGCTCGGCCTCTAGGGCCTCGGCTCTGCATGCTGCTGCTGCTACTGTGGCGGCGGACCTCCGAGGTGGCTGAGGCTGGTGTCCACCTCGTGTCCTAGGATTGGTGTGACGCTCAGTCGCTGGCGACTCTTCTGCCGCTGCTGATGTCTGCCGAGTGCGGCCAGAACGTCGTGGAGTAGGAGAACTCTGCCCCTCTAACTCAGTTGATGGCTCCACCTCAGATGAATCTCTCTCTGCCTGCTGTGCCGTGGCCCTGGTGGCCCTGCCTACTCTGCCTCTGCCTCTGTCCCTGCTGGGCTGCTCCCTGATCCGGAACGAACGAGCACGCCCCGAAGCCTACTCCTTGGCGGCCTTGGCCACCATCTCAGCCCTCTTGGCCTCCCTCTCTGCACGGGTCCGCTTGTGGACTGGCTGCTCAACGACAACTTCCTTCCCCTTTCTCTTCTCACGACCCATCTCGGCGGCATGAGCACGAATGATGCACGGTAGGGTTTGCGGAGCGTGAGCGGTGAGACGTGGCATGGCGGTGGCGCAGGATGCGTGGAGCGGGCTGCGCGATGCATGAATGGCACAGGTGGCGTAGAGCGGCGGAGTGGAGTGGCGGCGTGGAGCGGCGAGTGACGGTGCAGGTGGCGTGGAAGAGGTGGTGGCGAGCGGGTGCGTGAGCAGCGGCGCGTGGGCGATGGAACAGATGAGATCGGGGAGAAGAGAGAGCGGCGGCCGGCGGTTTCAGAGTTATATGACATGTTGGCCCCGCCATTTTTCTTAACACCGGTTGATCCGACACTTAGGTTTTGAATGCCGGTTGATTGCGTCGATTCAGTTCATTTGAGACTCCAGCAAATCTGCATCTGAACACCGGTTGAACCGATAATGTGAAGTTTGAACCCGCCAGTTGAACACTGAAATCATTGGTTGATTGCTAGGTCAAAACTGTATTATGTTCACCGGTTGATCCGATGCTGTGACATTTGCATACGCCGGTTGAATGCCTAGATTTGACTGAGCTGAGACAGAACTTAGTAACGCCGGTTAAACCGATGGTGAAGATCCATTAAACGTCGGTTTAACCAGTGAACCCGAAAAACCTTCACTCAGCTCACTCTTCAATGCTAAGTCCAATAAACTTATAAAATTCAACTAAACTAAAGTTAATGGACTTGCATAGGCGACTTTACCCCTCAAAATATTTAGGATAGCATACAAGCCTAATAGTTTTTCTTTTCAAACACAAGGAAAAGCCGCGAAGCGAGACAAAGCACCAAATAAAATATATGAGCCATGTCATAGGAATATTGAAGATAGAGAGCTTCAAACTCATCATGACATGACTCACTAGGAAATAATGCACCTAACACTTTGCTCTATTCACTTCTCATGAATTGAGATCTTGCATATGAAACAAGTCTCATTTTCATCAAGTGATCTCCTTTGTGACGCTTACACATGCAATGATGGTGCAAGCTATAACCACGTGCGAGAGAAGTGTAAACATGAAGTGCACATCTATATGACAAGAAATGCATAACAAGAATTTAAGTTCTACTTGTCAAGTTTGAACCCATGGGAAGCTTCTTCATGATGAGCCTTTCTACAATCCTAGAGGAAAACAAGTGAACCACCACCTCTAGCTAAACTCATGCTCATCACTATCTTACCATGGTTAGACAAGTGTCCTATAAATATGTATGCATTTTATATGGCATAGCAACTTTACATGATGTTTGCCACATCTAAAACATTTAGCTCATTTCTTAGCCTAACAAAGGTACTCTCGTCTAAAGGTTTTGTGAAAATATCCGCCAATTGCTCCTTGGATCTCACACCTTGAAGAGATATGTCTCCTTTAGCTTCGTGATCACGCAATAAGTGATGGCGAATATCAATGTGCTTTGTGCGAGAGTGTTGAAACGGATTTTTAGCAATTTTTACAGCACTTTCATTGTCACAAAGGAGTGGAATCCTATCTAGTTTCACACCAAAGTCCAAAAGGGTTTGCTTCATATATAGGATTTGGGCACAACATGCACCGGCCGCTATATATTCTGCTTCCGCGGTGGACAAAGCCACGGAATTTTGCTTCTTACTTGACCAAGAAACTAGGGAACGCCCAAGCAAGTGGCAACCCCCGGAGGTACTCTTGCGATCCACACGGCTTCCGGCAAAATCCAAGTATCCCAAGAGATCTAAGCTAGCGCCCTTAGGGTACCACAAGCCTAAGCTTGGGGTGTGTTTGAGATACCGAAGGATCCTATTCATAGCCGAGAGGTGTGATTCCTTTGTGTTTGCTTGAAAGCGGGCACACAAGCACACACTAAACATTATATCGGGTCTAGATGCGGTAAGGTAAAGCAAAGACCCTATCATAGAATGATAGAGGGATTGATCAACCGGTTTACCGTCCACATCCAAGTCGAGATGCCCATTGGTTGCCAAGGGTGTCTTGATCGGCTTGCATTCATCCATCTTGAACTTCTTCAAGATATCTTTAGTATATTTTTCTTGATAGATGAATCTCCCTTCTTTCAATTGTTTGACTTGAAAACCAAGGAAGAAGGTCAATTCGCCGATCATGGACATCTCGAATTCCCTAGACATCATGGTAGCAAACTCATGGCTTAGTAAATCATTAGTTGAGCCAAAGATAATATCGTCAACATAAATTTGACAAATGAAAAGAACCCTGTTGACGTCTTTTGTGAACAATGTGGTGTCCACTCTCCCGATCTTGAAGCCTTGCATGATTAGGAAGTCACGAAGCCTCTGATACCAAGCCCTTGGAGCTTGTTTGAGCCCATAGAGTGCCTTGTGCAACCTATAAACATGGTTAGGATTCCTCGGATCTTCAAACCCGGGAGGTTGCTCAACATAAATAAGTTCGTTAATAAAGCCATTTAAGAAGCACTTTTCACATCCATTTGATATAATTTGATATTATGATGAGAAGAGTAAGCAAGAAGGATGCGGATAGCTTCAAGTCTTGCAACCGGAGCAAAAGTTTCACCAAAATCCAAACCTTCGACTTGAGAAAACCCTTTTGCCACAAGTCTTGCTTTATTGCGTACCACCACCCCATGTTCATCTTGCTTGTTTCGGAAGACCCACTTAGTGCCGATGATGTTCTTGTTTTTCGGAGGAGCTTCGAGGACCCAAACTCCATTGCGGGTGAAGTTGTTCAATTCTTCTTGCATGGCCATCACCCAATCCGAGTCCTCAAGCGCTTCCTCTATGCTAGTGGGTTCAATACAAGAAACAAATGATTAATGTTCGCAAAATGAAGCATGCTTAGAACGAGTTCTTACTTCCTTGGAATGACTACCAATGATTTGATCAATTGGATGATCCTTGGAGATACCACCATGCTTCACTAGCGGTACATGCGTGGATGTTTGTTGTGGTGGATCATGGATGACTTTGTGCTTGTGATGGAACATTTTGCTCTTCTTGTTCTTGCACTTGGGGTGTTGGCGTTAGAACACTTTCTTGAGATTGTAGATCATCTTTTTCTTTATCTTCATCCCATCTTGGCCATAGCTCTAGGTGGCGAAGCCTAATGATCCAAATGAGCAACGAGGCTCTGATACCAATTGTAAGGATCGATGGACCAAGAGGGGGGTGAATTGGGCCTTTTTCAAATTTCTAAAACAAAATAAATCAACCTTAACCTATGCAATGCTAGTAAGGCTCAATTCACCAACCGGCTAACTAAGCAACCTACACAAGCTATAAAGGATACAACAAGATATAAAGCTAAGCAAGGTAGAGCTAAGTTATGATCTCTAGGGTCAAGCACATGA
The DNA here is from genome assembly GCF_016808335.1 of Panicum virgatum. Classification (NCBI taxonomy): domain Eukaryota; kingdom Viridiplantae; phylum Streptophyta; class Magnoliopsida; order Poales; family Poaceae; genus Panicum; species Panicum virgatum. Next base: position 22,168,019 of record NC_053142.1, on the reverse strand, counting down.
ATAAATTGCATGAAAGTAAGTGCTTGAATGTAAAGAGTTGGCAAGAGACGAGCGGATTTTTTTTCCTGTGGTGTCGATGTGTTGGCACACACCCCTAATCCACATTGTGACACTCACTAACAGTCTTGTCACCTCCCATGTCACCAAGATGTGGGTGCTGACTAAGAGTCTCCGTTCACCATCCCGGCGTGGTGGAACTCAAGCCACGTACAATCTTCTTCGGGCTCCCACAATCAACTTGGCAAGCTCCGCAAGAAGCACCTCAATCACCAAGATTGCCTAGGTGATGCCAATCACCAAGAGTAACAAGCTAGGGCCTTCACTTGAGCAAGAACCGATCACCCAGAACGGATGCACACAAGCTTCTCTCTACTCAAGTCCTTAGCCTTGCTTCTTGGATCATTGGATGATCAAATGAGTGGAACGTGAAGCTCAAGGTGGCTCCCAACAAGAGAATGAGTGTATGAGTATTGCCTGGTGTCAAGAGTCTTCAAAATAACCCATTGGAGGGGTATATATAGGCAGCTCACGCGAATAGAGCCGTTGGAGTAAAGCTGCCAGAAAAGTACGCAACGCCGGTTAATCCGACGGCCCTCCAAAAGTCATCATCAGTTTAACCGATGAATGTAAACTGCCCTTTTGAAAAACTAGCCGTTATTGCTCTGGCAATTTAACCGATGTATCATCGGTTTAACCGGTGAGTGTAGTTGTCCACTGATCAACTGAAAAACCAACTCTTTGGACAACTGCACCGACGCTAACTCAAATCCTTCATCGGTTTAACCGGTGAGTGTAAGCCTGAAAACTCCTGAAAAACTGACTCTCTGGACAACTGAACCGACGTTAATTTTAAACATCGTCGGTTAATCCGGTGAACACTGTGTCTAGACTTCAGCAACTGCATTTAACCGATGTATAGAAAATTGATGTCGTCGGTTAAACCAGTGATAAGACTTTTTCTTGATTTTGCTTTTTCTGATCTGAGTCTTGAATGAAATCCAAATATTCTAGAGATATGAGCTGAATAGCACTTGTTTGAGCTTCCAAGAACCTGAGTGACCAATGTGTGCATCCATTATTTTTGATTGACCATGTCCATGCTCAAGTTACTTGGCCTTAACCCCTCTTAATAGTGCGACCTCTACAAAACTATAAAATCTATACTAACCTAAGTGTCCTTCTCAACCTTGCGACACTTAGGACTAGAAAGATCCTTAGTCTTGTTATATACTTGAGTTGAATACCGAGATCGCCTTTTTGAATAATGAAATTTAGGGGCCTCTTTAACATATGATCCAATGAGCGATAAGATTTCATTAAGCTGCACAAACTCATTAGTCACAATAATGGTTGTCATTAATCACCGAAACATACCTTGAGGGCCTAGATGCTTTCAACCGTGTTAATATTTTTTTGACGAGAGCCTTAGGCACCGGTTGTTTTACCCGATGCCTAAGGCCCAAACTTTTGGTCTCGGTTACGGAGTACCGGTTTGAAAAACCGGTACCCAAGAGCCTCAACAACCAGTACAATAAGCCTATTTTCCAGTAGTGAAAGGTCCATTCATCCTTAAGCCCCTCAGTGACCTATTGCAGCTTTGAAAAATATTGCTGCAGGACTAGGAATTCGTCATATGCTTGTCTGGACATGGGGATATTGAAGCAGTCCAGCAGAAGTTCCTCATTCCTTAGTTTCCAAAGGGAAATTTTTGGATTCTTGGCATACTGGAACAAGCTTGGTAGGGATTGAGAGTGGATTCTTCCATCAATCAGATCATCCAAAAAGCTTATTGCATGTCCTTTGTTGGGAATACAATGGGTAATTCCTCTATACTTTACATGTAGTCTCAAGATGTCCTTCCACCAGAAGGAACCATTCTCCCTGGCAAGGTGAGGAACAATATCCACATAGTACTTTTGCCAAATTAGCTTGATCCATTGGATGTTCTCTTTTCTATAAAACTTGTCCAGTTGCTTGATTAATAAAGCATCATTCTGAAGACTGAGATTGATGACTCCTAGCCCCCCTAGCATTTAGGTTTCTGAACCAAATTCCATGCTGCCAAGTTATATCCTTTCCTTCTGAAGTCGCTTCCTTGCCGCAAAAAAATTTCACTATGCTTGTCAATGATTTCAATCACAGCAACAGGGAGCTTTAGAGAGCACATGTAATAAGTTTGAAGAGAAAAAATTAATGATTTGACCAACTGTAATCTACCAGCATAAGAGATGAATTGTGGACTGGCTGATAGTCTACTTTCGATTCTGCAAGTTAGAGGAGATCTTGAACAAGATTATTGGAGCTCATACATAGATATGAGATATACAGAGATATATACATATACTTATTTACATAAGAAGTTAAACATATATAGATATAAACATATACTTAATTACATACAAAGTGCAACAAAAGTTTTACACAATATTATCATATTAGACACTCCATCATAGTAGAATTTTCCCTTCTTGTCGATGACCTGCTCATTAATGAATCCACACAGGGCTTTTTGAATCACCAAAACCCTTTCCTCTGGAAGGAGCTGACCTCGCATTGCAGCGATCCATGGAAAAGTGAGAATATTAGCTACAACAATTTACAAAACGAGTAGAAATATTGACAAAGTTTTTTACTTACTTCCTTCTGCCATTTGGTGTACGTATTCTGAGCTCCAACTACACAATAAAGGTTCTCCATAACATAGTATGCACATATATTGTTGCCCTGTGCCTGCCGCAGACACTTCAGGAGAAAATAAAGTCATCATAAATCCATTTAAATACATAATAAAATAAATGGGACCTGTAAAGTAGAATCTAGTCCGTACCGAAAAGTCTTTCTTAAATTTTAATTCGGCTGTAAAAGTACCTCTATGTTTGTGAACAAATTTCTTCCAAACCCTGTGCATGATCAAAAATGAATATATCGAATGATTTCAAAGTAATGGTGACTTAGGGGGTATGGTCGGAATTAATTACTTTTTCAACATGTCGGTCATGTCTTTGTATAATTCTGGATCTTTCCTCATTGAGTCCATAACTACCTCTAAGCTATTGTCAGGAAATATGACAATTATTATCCAGTGATTACTAGCATAGACGTGGTGTCTAGGCTAGCTTTTACCACTTGGTTGTTGTGTATCCCCACAGTTTGTGAAGGTAGTTGGCAGGTGGTGACAGCCCTGTTCGTTTCCCAGTAATCCTCCATGATCAGTTACATAACAGTGCGCGGATTTTGGAGTGTCTAGCTTTTAGCCAGGGGAAACCGTTAGCCCGAAGTAAATGACGACTCTAGATCTTGTCTTATCCGAAGTTCTGAGCCTTAGGAATCTTCTCAACCCCTTTCCTCTTCAGTAGTGCCATGTCCTTGGACGAGTTAGAGCCTTAGATAGTATACTCACATTCCCTTGTAGATATGGTACCTTGGAATACTCTCGAGTGAAAGCTTATGATGATATCCGTGCGCTTGCGAATTTTTTTTGTGACACTACGAAACAACAACAAGAATCAACTAGCCCCAAAAATGGATGGTGTTGAAGCACGTAATGCACACCCGGCTATTAGGGCACCATGCCTTGATGAGTAGGAGGGCGCGGCGGCCGCTACAAAACCCGGGGCATGAGCCTGGGTGGAGTGGTCGTCGGTGTAGATCTTGGTGGTAGTAGCAAATAATCAAATGAGAACTTTGAAGGCTGAAGAGGAGAAAGGTTCCATGTGAACAACACTTGCAAATGGGTAAGCCAATCCTAAGGGACTAGGTAACCCTGGCAGAGAGCACGATCATGCGTGTTGCCAGAAAGGGAATCGAGTTAAGATTTTTGGAGCCGGAATGTGGCAGTTGACAGCGACGTTAGGAAGTCCAGAGACGCCGGCGGGGTCCTCGGGAAGAGTTATCTTTTCTGCTTAACGACCTGCCAACCCTAGAAATGGTTTAGCCGGAGGTAGGGTCCAGTGGTCAGAAGAGCACCGCATGTTGCGCGGTGTCCGGTGCGCTCCTGGCGGCCCATGAAAATCCAGAGGACCGAGTATCGTGCACGCCCGACCATACTCATAACTGCATCAGGTCTCCAAGGTGAACAACCTCTGCCCATGGAACAACAATGTAGGCAAGTCAAGTCGGCAAAATGGATCCATAACTTCGGGAAAAGGATTGGCTCTGAGGGTTGGGCTCTGGTGTTTCAGCCTCGAACCCGTCGGCTGCCAACAGACTGCTTGAGCTGCTCAAGCAGCGAGAGCGGGCCACCACATGCCGGCTGGGGGACAGACCAGGAAGGGCCTTCTTGGGGGCCTTCCTCAGGCGTCGAACAACCAACTCAGAACTTGTATGGACAAGGGAATCCGACTGTTTAATTTAAACAAAGCATTACAATGGTCCCTGCGGATGGTGATGCAATGTGATTTCTGCCTAGTTCTTTGAATGTCAAAGTGAAGAAATTCAACCAAGCGCAGGTAAACGGCGGGAGTAACTATGACTCTCTTAAGGTAGACAAATGCCTCATCATCTAATTAGTGACACACATGAATAGATTAATGAGATTCGCATTGTTCCTATAATGGATCATGCGCTTGCCGGGCTGTACTAGGTGCCATCAGTTGGGAGCCGATGGTCGCTAGATTCCCACTATTCCTATAATGGATCCTGCGCTTGCCGGGCTATACTGGGTGCCATCAGTTGGGAGTCGATGGTCGCTGCAGCGGATGCTACTACCTTGTCTGACGCGGTGTTTGAGGACTCTAGTTGGGAGTAACACGGCCTTGTGTATCCAGGAGTCCAGATGTTCTTCATCATCTCATAGATAGCATTCTGGACTGAGCTCGTCATGAACTTTGAATGATTGATTAGAACAAGATGCCTGGCTTGATCGAACATCTCTTGGAACTTAACAGAATCTTCTGTGACGGTAATATGGCACAACGTGGGGAAGTTACCTTTCTGAATCACTTTGCCCCTTCTGTCGAGCATGCTGAATGTCAAGAGGCATTCATCTTCAGTCCTCAATGGCTTTAGCAAGCTGTTGCTTTTGCTCGTCACTGAGCTATTCCTTGGTGACCTTGACTGTGTTGTCATGGTGGACTTCTCCATGAGTTTCATCATCAGTGACTTTGGCTTCGTCAATTAATGTAACCTCGACCATGTCGATGTAGCCATACATGATGTTGTTGTGGATGTTGATGACGTGTCCCACCATGCGTGCCAAGAAGTGTGTTGACGCAAAAATCCCATCGTGTGGGATCCTCGCACTCCACGTATGCTAGGATCGGGGAGATGTACTTTGCTCCGTTGTACCGAACCCAATTGGCACTCATACGGTGCGCTCGTTTTGTCGGCACCGCACCTTCCGCCTGCTTGTACCTTCAACGGATGCTTATCAATCATAGTAAGTGTTCATGATCTTCTTTGTGCTTTAACTTCTTAGTTAAGTAGTGTTGGTCCCCTAGTTGGTTATAGGACCATCGTTCACTAGTTTAGTGGATGCCTCTAGAGTAAGACTCCATATAGAGATGGATATTCTGTACAACTCTAGAGTTAGTAAAAGATGGTGTAGACATCGTGTCTAGACTAGACTCTACCTTTGGTTGTGATATAGCTCACGGTTTGTAGAGGTAGCCTGCAGGTGGTGACAACCCTGTTTTGTGCCAGCAAAATCCTCCATACTCGGGTATATCATAGTAGCCATTTTAGCAGAGCTTGGTGTTCTTATCCTGGGAAGCTGGTAGCCCGAAGTAAACGACTAGTTACCTCTACCTTACCTTTGATTCTTGGCCTCAGAAATCCTCTATGTTCCTTACCTCTTCCGTAGTGTGGTATCCTTGGACCAAGCCTCAGATAATTAGTCACATTCCTTAGTGCATATGATACCCTAGAATACTCTTGTGTGAAAGCTACAATAATATCCTTGCACTGGTGTATTCTTTTTTAATACTGGAAAACATCAGCAACCATCAAGGAAGGATAGCAGAGTGCAATCAGCATTCAAGTCGATGATGAGAAGCATCTGACTGTTTTATGCATACTCCACTTGGCTCGAGGGGGGGGGGGGGGGGGGGAGGGGGAGGGGATATAGCTCAATTGGTAGAGGTCCGCTCTTGTAATTGGGTCGTCGCAATTATGGGTTGGCTGTCAAATTTTCCAGGCGGTAATGATAGTATATTCTACCCGAACTAGTGGCTCACATTTTATAAGTAATGGGGGAAAGGATGGAAACATGCCACTCAAAGATGGGTTGTCAAAAAGGTAGAGGGGTTAGGATGGGTAGTTGGTCAGATCTAGCATAGATCGTACATGCACGATAATTAGAGTCGATGGCTCTCCTAGGCTTCCCTCATCTGGGATCCCTAGGGAAGAGGATCAAGTTGGACCTTGCGAAAATCTTGATGCACTATCTCCCTTCAACCCTTTGAGCGAAATGTGGCAAAAGGAAGGAAGATCGATGGATCGACCCCATCGTCTCCACCCCATAGGAACAACGAGATCACCCCAAGGACGCCTTTGGTGTCTAGGGGTCACATACCGACCATAGACCCTATTCAACAAGTGGAACACATTAGCCGTCCGCTCTCTAGTTGGACAGTAAGGGTCAAATAAGGGCAATCACTTGTTCTTAAACCAGTATTCTTAAGTTAAGATCTAAGAGTCGAGCGAACAAAGGGGAGAGCTGGATTTTCGAGAACCACAAGAATCCTTAGAATGGGATTCCTACTCGACACCTTCTGTTTTGAGATTTTGAGAAGAGACCTTGGAGAGCATAGTACTATGAATGTTTTAAGCTATGTTGTGGGGGGGGGGAGTTATTGCCTATCGTTGTCCTCTATGGTAGAACCAGTCGGGGAGGCCTTATAGGTGGTGGTTTTCCTTGTGGCGGATGTCAACAGTTCGAGTCCACTTATCTCCAGCCTGTGAACTTAGTGGACACTATGATAGCACCAATTTTACCAATTTTTCAGTTTGATCAATGATTTCGCATTCATGGATGTTGATAAGATCCTTCCATTTAGTAGCACCTTAGGATGACATAGCCTTAATGTTAATGGCGAGGTTCAAAAGAGGAAAGACTTGCGGTGGATACCTAGGCACCAAGAGACGAGGAAGGGCATAGCAAGCGACAAAATGCTTCGAGGTGTTGAAAATAAGCATAGATCCGGAGATTCCATAATAGGTCCACCTTTTGAGCTGTCTACTAAATCTATGAGTAGGCAAGAGGCAACCAGGCAAACTGAAACATCTCAGCAGCCATAGGAAAAGAAAGTAAAAGCGATTCCCGTAGTAGCGGCGAGTGAAATGGGAGCAGCCTAAACCATGAAAATGGGGCTGTGGGACAGCAATACAAGCATTGTCCTGCTAGGCGAAGCGGTTGAGTGCTGCACCCTAGATTGCTAAAGTCTAGTAGCCGAAAGCATAGCTAGCTTACGTTCTGACCTGAGTAGCATGGGGCACATGGAATCCCATGTGAATCAGCAAGTACCACCTTGCAGGGAGCCCGAAGGGATCCTTTGAACAATGCTTATTGAGATCGGTATAATCTACACACATCCTTCATTATTATTATTATTATTATTATTATTATTATTATTATTATCATTATTAAGAACAAGTACAGGGTTATCTAGCCACTCTAGGTGGTACACTTCTTTGATAAAAACCAGTCATGAGTAGTTTTGCTAACTCTTTCTTGATCGCCTCCCGCTTGTCCTGGAAGAATTGCCGTAGGCATTGTTTCTTGGGTGTTGCTTTGGGCTCAATGTTCAGAGAGTGCTCATCCCATTGGCAACCCTGGCATATGTGCTGGTTTCCATGCAAATATGTCTGTTGACGCTCAATAAAGACCATTTTCAAGCATCAATTTGATTAAAAAATCATGAGAGTTTGCATTTCTTACACGTATCCATATCCAAAATAAGGCCAAAACCCACTATGCCTCTAGAAAATATGCAATATTGGTATTTGAGCTAAAATGCAAGCTACAAACACCTATTGATCCAAGGTAAAAATACGTCGACCAATCAGATCACAGAATTCAGGCTCACACGGATCATAGGGCCCACCTGCGGGTCTAAGACAAGAAGCCTCTCACCTGGATTTGGAACGAGGGCCCACTTGGCAGCCCCCCAGCCGAAGCTGGGGTGGTTGGAGCCGTTGGCCCATCGGCCGACCAGTTCGGTCGACCGAGCCCATTTAGCCACCACCGCCTTACTTCTTCGACGTGGTACTTGCTGATTGGCTCCTGATGTTGGTTATGCAATGCTCAGCTGCTGCAGGACGCCGTGCACCCCCATGGCTCCCTATTATAAAATGTAGAGGGGGTGAGATTAGATACACCACAAGTTCTCACCTCAAGTTGAATCTCAAGCTTCTCACTTGTTTAGCTCTATAGGTTAGTTGAGTTTAGGCTGAAGTAGTAGTCGTCAAGTCCCCGAGGTTGCCTAGGAGAATCGGTATGGGTTCGTCTCTTACTCTCCTTTGTAATTCTCAGATATTTGTATTAGACATATCATTATGTTGCTTATATTGGCATGACTTATATCCTACGATGTCTAACATGTACTTCATAATTAGTTTGTATACTTATTCTATGCTTGACATGATTAGTCAATTAGCTTTAGTACACCGGCACCCGTTCCAGTATTCGTATGTTTGTTCTAGTAGGATGTCTGTCCATACGAAGGATGGGGCTCCGCGGGATACTAGAGTATCGTTTATTAGCGCAGACGTGGTGTCTGGGTTAACTAAGTGTTGATGGATGTCTCCCTTTCCCACAATTTGTAGAGGTAGCCTTCAAATGGTGACAGCCCTATTAGTGCCATCAAAATCCTCTACGTTCGGATTGGGGGTAGGAGGTCCGTAAAGTACCATAATAGTTGACAACAGTCGTAAGAGGTCTCCCGGTAGTGCTAGATTGACTAGAGCTAGTTTGATCATGTGTATGTTGTAAATTATCATATAAACTATATAATTAACCAAAGTACATGAAACCCGAGCTGCTAACTTCTTCCTATCTCACTGCCTTTTATCTTATCCTGAGTTGAGTATGAAACTTGTGTCACACTACCACTATCTACCATTTATTTTACCCATATTTATGTAATTGAATATCCAATAAAGATTAGTTCATCAATTTGTCTATACTTTAACCGCCGCCTCCCCAGTGGTAATATAAACGACACCCCAGAATACTCCCAGATAAAATGCTACATCGGCATTCCGTGTGCTTGCGGATTTATATATTGTTTACGAAATACCTGCACCCCCTTGGCATTCGTGGGCGGAGCCGCCTAGGGGCCCCCATCCTAGCGGTGATGCTCATAATCGCCGACAACATCTTATTTAGCCCTAAGGAAACTGATGAGCGCGTTTTGCTATTTGTCGCCTAAGTTTGTTCCAATCAGCTGTTGGATGGGTCTTGACGCTGACGTCACTTGATGGCTGGACCAAGCATTGGCATGACTCCTTGGACCGGATTTCAATTCCAGACTGGGCAAGCTGTTGTGCTGCTGAGAGTATTTCTTTTGAAGTACTCGGCATGCGAGTGGTTGATGTGTATTTGATCACCATCTGGTCACAGTAGTAAGACTTCTTGACATCATCATGGAGGCTGAGTACTCCTATTTTGCCGGGCATCTTGAGTTGCAGGTACACATAATGGGGCACGGCCAAAAAATTGGTGAGGGAGGTGTTCTGAGAATGGCATGGTACGATGACTTAAAGTTTTCCACCTCGAACTTCATGTATTCAGTGCGAAAATTCTCCTTGGTGCAAAAGTAACTAGGAGAGAGTAACAGAGACGATCGACGTAAAGGAGTTTTTGGGAACAATGCGGTAGAAAGGTGGCTTTGCTAGGGGAGAGCATGTTGGATATGCCTAGCCCCATCTTCTTCAGGATACTCGCAAAGAGCAGGAAGAAACCACTCCCGCCGTCGATGAGTACCCGAGGTAGCTGCGATCCGGCCACTACAGGGTCCAGTACGAGTGGGAACTTTGGAGAAAGCTGGTCCATTAATCCTCCCAAGAGAAAGAGATCGGGACCTTGCTGTGTCTGAGTGGACGTTGTATGCAGGGGCATAGCCACGGGGAGAGCAGGCAGGGCCTTGCCCCCCCCCCCCTATGATTCGAAATTTTGCACTAAATTTTTTGAATTTGGTCAAATTATCAAATAAATTAGCATTGTTGCCCCCCTAACAATGGAAAAAAAATGAATTTTTGGCTATGCCCCTGGTTGTATGGCTAGCTCGATCAATAGGATTAATAGGATTTCATATAGAGTTAGCTTCTGTGCGCGTTTGGAGAAGCTAGGGTCACCGCCAAAGATGACGTTGATCACGTTGCTGGGTGCTGGATACCTTGCTCATCATCCTTGTCTTGTTCGCCCTCCTTGTCCTTTTTCTTCTTCCCGTCTTGGTCAGGATTAGGTGCGTTGAGGGTCTTACAGAGAGAGACGCAGTCGAAGAGCATATACTTGGACTTTGGGTGCATTGGGCATTTGCTTGCATAGGATCTTCTTGAACTGGTCCTGCTGAGTGCTCAGCTTATTGCTTCGCAGGTTGCGCTCGACAACCGCGACGGTATCGTCTGGCTTGTGTTGACAATGTTTTTTTCGTACGTGTCAATATGATGGGAAGACAGTCGATAGAAGAATCGACCGGCGCCTATAGAAGTAAGGAGAAAGAAACACATTGGGATTTTGGGCAAGAATGGGTGTCGCAGCCAGTGGAGCAGAAGGAAAGAGCCGACGAGATTGTGTTGCCAAGTTATCTTTTAGATTTTGTCATTTGTTTAGGCAAGTTCTAGGTTTAGGCTATAAATAGCATACCTCCGTCATTATAAAATTTGGTCAACCACATCCAAACAAAATATTTACATTTATCGCACCTTCCTTTCATGTTGGCGACTTCGCGAAAACCCTTGTTTCTTTCTCTATTTCTTGCTTTGCTAGAACTTTGTACAATATTCATGGGACCTAAGATCATCTACTTGACGAACAACCTCCATTCCTCTGGGTTAGTATTGGTGGTGGTTTTGACCATCTGCCGAATCATGTGCATAAGAGGTATCAACAAACCTCCATTCCTATCAGTTAGAGCATCTCCAAGAGTGCCTAAAAAATAAAGTCCTAAAAACCTACTTTTAAGGCTTTGCTAAAAGTTATTGGGAGCTAAAACAAAGTTCTCCACCAACAGTTCCCAAAAATTGATTCCCAAAATAAATTTTATTTCTGGCACGTCATAATTCACTACCAGCTCATGAATTTTTGTATAGGATCTACCAAAGGCCGTGCTCCTGCTATCCTTGACGAAGCTAATCTGAGATTCCATAAAAAAGAAAAAGAAGCACCGTGACCAAGCCCCCTGCTGCTGTGAAAAAAGTGGATGGCGTTTTCTACTTGATCGCCATCACCTAGACTAATCAGAAGATGCTAGGGGGAAAAAAATCGCCACCGTGATCTCTAGCGAAGAAAAGTGATGTGGTCACACGGCAGGGGCAGCGCCTAGCTGCGAACTGCCGCGAAGTGGCTGAGATGGGCACCAACTGCGGGATTGGGCGTGGGAGGGGTGCAAATTCAGCTCCGTTTGCTGCTAGTTTTAGGCGTGCGAATAAATTGGGCACTGTTTTGGGCTACTTTTGGAGCTAATTTTTCTCGTTTAATTTCTTCCTAAATTTGGTTTCTAAGACTTCATTTTGGGCACTCTTGGAGATGCTCTTAGTACTAGTGATGGTTCTCAAATGGACAAGTTGGCAACAATCTTTTAATTTTAGAAAAAGATGAAACAATAAAAACAAATACGAAATAAATAACCATGCATATGATTCCATAAATTTAACGATCCATTTGGATGGAACACGCACTTCATCACCTCACTTTGATGCTTGCGGCTAACCATGACAGTCAGTCCATTTAGCATGCACCTAGAGTATTTTTTCAGTGGCAATGCACAATTTACAAGCTAGTCAACTTAAATGATTAGAGTGAATTATTAATAAGTTCCCTTCACACATGACCTAATAAAGCAGCTCACACCGTCAATGTTGTGTGCTAATGGTGCGATTTACTCTAGATTACTTGCATATGACATATGTTATTCATCTAGTTGCCTGGAGAGAGCGTGGCGCTAGCGATCATTCTTAAAGCAGGATAAGGTTGGTCAACAGGGACCTGCTGAGGAAAAACACATCACAATAAGTGATCATTTTCTGCTTTGCTATCAATCTAATATCCGATAGTAACATGTATTGATTGAGGCTTACCATGTGTCCAGCTTGAAGAATCCAGTAGAAGGTAAAATTCTTGTACGACCTAACAAAGGCCCTGATCTGCTTCGAACAGTATATTGCCGAGTCACAGTAATGCAAAGGCTGCCTTGGCAGGCTCAAGAATTTGCTAAGACCAAACCATCTGTAATGCATCACCAAATTAGAGACTCTGAGGCAACGAGACCAGATTTTTGCAATGATGACTATCGAAATGGGCTGAGGAAAATTTCTTAATTACTTGAGCTTGTTAACCCATGCTTCTACTCCGACTGTAGGGCAGATCACATCGAGCTTGAAAAGAAAACATATTCTTTGTTTAGTACTCAGAAATAGTTGGAGAGAAGCATATTGTTTTTATTTTGAGGAAACTCTATATCTATGTTAATCGGAGAAAATGTATCTGGTATCTGTTAAGGGGTCCAAGTTGGCTTAAAGAGAGACAATATAACCTAGACAACTCCATCTAATTAGACTTACAAGGCATAAGAGAAAGACAAAGGTCCAAATTACTCCGGTCAAGTATGGCCAAATAAAGTATGAATAGCCCCCCTTAACTATCTCTTCGTTCAGTTTGGCCCCTAGATTATGTTATAGTTCAATTTACCTCCTAATACAATTTACCGTTTTCTATTTCGCAACATACAAGTGGAATCTTAATTTATGATTTTGTAGGGTAGTGGTGGGCATCACAATGTATGTTAAAAAATATAATTTCCATTTCTATGTTATTATTTTTTGCATCGTCTTGTATCATATGGGTTAATTTATTATTAAATATCATACCCTATCAAAATAATGATAAAAAATCTTATCATATTTTTCTAAAATATGCTATGAAGTGTGCTATCGTCCTGCAAAATTTTATCTCATGACTTTGCTTGTGCGTAGATAAATAAAAGAAGATAAATTTTATTAAGAGTAAATTGGACCAAATGATATATTTTAGGTGGTAAAGTGAACCATAGTTTTAGAAGGTTATCCATACTTTACGATACTTGAGGAGAGTAATCTGAACTTCATCCTAAGAGAAAACAGAGTGCATATGAAAAGAAAAGGAAACTCTCTATCTCGCAAGTGTCCTAATGAAAATCCAAACTAAGAAAGAGACAAAAAGAAAAAATCTTCTCCAGCTTGATGTGGGATATCCCTTTTCTTAATCATCTTCGAGAACACGTGGGTTGAGTTTGTTGTGTGTATACCACTCAAAATATTGCCAGAGCCCCGTCACCCAGATGTCAGCTGTCTGGATGTGTTTTGCTGCCCTAAAAATTATATGAAACTTAAATTTTACACATATTCAAATTTTTATATTTCAACTTTTCTTTGCATTCCAACTAAAAACAATAGTTAAAATAGTCTCTCTATCACCTACTCTACTGCTTTGTAAAAGTTCATTATTTTTAGACCCATCTAACTATTTTTTTTCTTTCTATGAAAGTTGGAGAAAGAAAAAAACAAAAAACCACTATACTGTAGCGAAACAAGGGTGGTTTTGGGGTGGGGGTGTTGGGGGAAGATCAAACGGTTTCAAGAATTTGGGACGTAGGATGTTCGGTTTTGGAGTCAAGGGGATTTTTAAAATTCGGTGACAAGTTGAAGGGGGCGGGGGGGGGGGGGGGAGCAGGAGGGAAATATAGACTTTCTCTTTCTTATACTAACCTGTCCGTTGTACACAGTAACATTGACGCCATCGGCAAGCAGCTTATCAACCTCATTGATTGCAGGCTTCATGAAGTCGTTGGCTAGGTTTTCATAGACCTGAAGCGTTGCCTCTTCCCATCTGCAGTACAACTATATCGGAAAACAGAGGACAGTACTGCCAAAAAAAGAGAAAGAGATCGAATGCAAGATATGGCCATACACTATTTTCTTGGGAATGATTTTGAGCATTGGCTTGATAACTCTGTTTATGACATCGTCGATGTTGTTTGGGGCTGATTGAGATTGCTGGCTGTTGCGACACATCAACTGGCTGCTTGTCATCGATTGCCAGTTTGCCAACACCGGGTTCATGCCGGTGTCAAGCAAGAAGTTGTCCATGTTCTGCAAATAACCAGAAACTCTAGCCTGATGTATACGTGGAGTTTATCATTGAAATATTTCACAATCAACAATTGATTACTTACTAATGGAAAAACTATTAGACATACACACACACGCAGATGGTTACATGTGTAATGTAAAAGATCGTTAGAAATGCAAGCTGATGTACGAGAATTTGTGTCTACGTTGAGAGTAAAAGCACGAGCATGCTTGTCTGCATGTGAATGTGGTAAATCTCTATTACTAACAAGCACAAAGTGTCCTCGCCATCTCCCATGCCCCTGCGCCCCCCCCCCCCCCCCCCCCGACCCACCATCGTTCATAAAACCCCATGGCTCTCCACCGACCCACCATCGTTTAAAATTCAAATCGAGGAGAGCATGAGCACAGGGCGAGAAGGAGGCCGTGGCGTGGTGGCGGAGCTCGTGTGCGCGGGGAGGCTGTGGCGCCCTGCCCCATGAAATCTCGGATGCAAAGTTTTTGCGGTGATGGTTAAACAAGTACTTACAACACTATCACTCCTGGAGTCAATCAGATCTAGTTGATTGGTCCATGTCTTCTGTGCTGTGGCAAACTGCCCCGCTGCCACCTGCTCCCTCACCGTCACTGCCATTCTGGGGATAAATGAGAAATTATATTAGGGTTGTCCAAAAGCGAATTTTTTTTGGAGACGGTTCCTTAGGTAAGGTGTCTATGTTTTTCCATCATTTCTCAAGACACAAGCTCACACGCAATGCAAGAACGAATACAGTACTAGAAAGGAGTGAGGAACACACAAGAGAAAATAGTGGCGACAACTACATGTTGCTTTCCATAGTTAGGAATATTTGCAAACACTATGACAATAAATCAATGCTTGCAATACCTATGAGATGAAGGAACAACCTGATCATGATCTAACCTTTTTTTATGCGAAAGGGAAGATATATTAAGCAAACTAACCTGCCTGTATGAGCATGTCAAGCATGAACGAAGTTGATCCATCTACGCTGTCTGAAACTAAACTAAATGTGCAAGTCGAGAATGAGTTCACTTACTTGTTGACGTCTCCGACAGCGTTGTCGTTAAGCCTGGACACATCGTGAAGCAGCTGCGCGTAAGAAAGCTGCACACATGGATCAAAATCAGAACTACTCATTAGAAAAGACTTAACTACCAGAAATAATCATAGTTAGAGATTAGAGACACAATGAACTCAAGTACCGCGTAATCTTCCGGCGAGATCCAGCCATCTCCAATCACAACACCTGTTACTTTATTGACCGGTCAAAAATTATTCCAAACAATATATATACATATATTGCTTATGTAGGTGCTGCTTCTTTCTAGATATTTTGTCCATTAATGCAAGAGTGTCAAATGGCACAGGCGATGTATCCTTTATTTACCTCCGAGCTTGAGATTGATGATGGTTCCATTGCGGATGGCTCTTGACAGAGAGACACCAACCATGGCGGCAATCTTGCCGCCATAGGACTCTCCAACGAGGAAGAGAGGGCTGCTCTTGAGAGTGGACAGCTTCTTGAGGAGCACTTTGATGACGCCAACCAGGTCCACGACTGTCTGGGAATCCGTTTTCACCAACGCACTTGGGTCGTCTGCGTAGCTGAACCCGACGCCTACAGGGCTGTCCTGAGGGCATTATTCGGCCATAGTGAAGTTGATCAGCACGGAAGTACTATCATACAATAGCAAGACCAGGAAGAAGAGAAGACAAAGGGTGCCTGCAGATTTCTCACTCACCACGAAAATGATATCCGCTACGCTCAGCCAGGTAAAGTTGCGAGGGTTCATGTTGAGGTCCAACGGCCCGATCTCAAGGAAGTTACCACGGCCGGATGCGGACCCTCCGGGGCCTCCCTGCAGCCATAAGATCGTCGGCCATGGCTTTACCACTGACGAAACCCTATTCGGGCTCCTATACCACCACCAGAATATGTTCACCTCTGCGAAGCACGTGACAAATTGCAAGCAGAGAGGAACGTTATCAACAAGTAAGATTTTTAGTAGACAAGCTCAGGATGAGAGGTAGAATAATCATTACATACTTGGCCTCGGCGTTGCGTATCCCCAAAGTTGCATCCCATCTTGGGTTCCAGCCGTGATGGCTGCTGCACCGTGAATGCAGAGGAGGCAAAGGAATGCAATTGCGGAGGTCTCCATTGCGCAGCCTCCCAACGTGGCTGCAGCCTTGGGAGGAGGAAGTGAGCAGCTCAGCTGCCGGTGAGGATGAACTGCGCAGCGAGCTGAGAGAGAGAAGATGATGGGTTAGAAAGTGTGAGTGGTTTGGCTGGGCTAGCTGTCGATGAGTGGATGGCTGCGCTGCACTGCATAGATATAAAAATCACTATGCCACCATGCGTAAAAAGCACATGATGCTTCACGCCAGCTTTTCCTATATGGCTTGAGGTGCATGGCCACATGCAGAGAAAAACCCAAAAGTAAACAAGAAACAACCAGATTAAAAAAGATCTTTATTTAATTTTAACAAACAATCGCATACTGTCACAAGATATTTATTTAATTTTAATTATTCTTGTCGTATGTATTATCGATATTTGATAAATTAGTTTTCTACGTTCACAGTGCAAGTCATTGTATATCGATCTGTGTCGCTTTCTTTCCTGTCACTACTTTCGGCAGGACATGTAGGCCGTGTAGACAAATGATGTATAATCACTACTGCCGGCCACAGCCACAGCTACATGCTTTCTTCTTTTTTGCCTTTTGGTTTCTTTTTTTCATATACATGCACATGTGCTTAATGCTAGAGAGACTAATAAAGTTGTATCCAAAATAATGTAAGAACAAAGCCGGAAACAATCCCTTTTTCAAAAAAAAATCAAGAAAAATATAAAACATGCCTTCACATGTCGGCATTAAAAGTACTAGTATATGATCTGTTTCCTTTCTAAGTGTGGCCCAAAGGACCGTTGGCAGATAATGGATGACCCTGTTTTTTTTCCAAAGCACATCTCTCTAATTCCTTCTCTGGTAGCTTAGGAAATCGTGTACCGAATGCTTGAACAGCCCCATCCATGCAGATTAGTGCGTGTATGGCTGCATACACTATTCGCATCATGCACTACCGGAAATCGCTAGTTCGCCGTGTGCCTAAGTTTTTGCCGTGTGTTTTTTGTCGGGCACACGGCAAAGAGCCACTTTCCCGTGTGCCACGATGAAAACGCATGGCAAAAAAAACACACGGCAAAATTCACGCTTTACCGTGTGTTGGCACACGGCAAAGACTTTGCCGTGTGTTTTCTTTTGGCACACGGCAAAGTATACAGTTTGCCGTGTGTTTATTTTTTTGGCACACGATAAAGTATATAGTTTGCCGTGTGTTTTTTTCGGCACACGGCAAAGTCATAATTTTCTTTTTCTCTTCTCACCTCGAAACTTTTTCTACCCTCCACATACAACATGTAGTACTCCTTGTTAAAATTTGACATATTTTTAAATTTTTTTGCTATATTTAACAAATTAATTGCATTTTAAGCAAGTTTTTGAATTAAGTCAAATTTGAACTACAAGTGGTTGAAGTAATAGAATAAAATGAGTGAAAAATAATATTCATGTTATTTAGCCCAGTTTGAGGCCTTACACGTGAAATCAAAAGAAATTTTCAACATCTTGTTCAGGAAACACGCCCACGAACGTGTATCCGAATGATTTTAAAATTCTAAAAAAAAAACAAGTGAAGTCTGAAAATCATGAGATTTGTCAATACCTCGTTATATCATATGTGGAGACAGTGGTAAAAAATTGAGTAGGTTTCGTAATTTTTTTACGTACAATGTTTACAAACGAAAACATCTCCGGAGAACAATCAGAGAGTTGAGAAAGATGTGGTTAGGTTTGGAATGAAAGTGATGGTCGAATTTGAGTTCGACTTTGAAAGTTTTTCTACTCTTCACATACAACATGTGGTAGTTCATATTAAAATTTGGTATATTTTTGTATATTTTTGCTATATTTAATTAAATAAATACATTTCAAATAATTTTGAAAAAATAAATTTTGCCGTGGGTTGGAATTGGGCACACGGCAAAAATGCCATGTCATGAATCCACCCCTTCAAATGGAGCTCTCCTATTGGTTCTCACCCCCCTCTCTCTCTCTCCCTCTCCCTCTCTCTCTCCCACCGCTACCTTTTATCCTCCGCCTCGATGCCATCGCAGACGTCGCAGCCGCGGCATCCGCGAGCCTCGCTCTGCCGCCCTCCCGCTCCCGCCCCTCCCCTCCTGCTCTGGCCGCCGCGCGGGGCGCGTCCGCTCTGGATCTGGCGGCAGCGTGGGCCTCGAGCTCGACCGACGCTCGGAGAGGCCGGATCCAGCCCTGGCGCGGGCGGATCCAGCGGCGGAGTGGGGGCGCAGTGGCGGCCCGGAGCAAGATCCATAGCGTCCTCCTGCGGCAGTGGCGGCGTTCCGCCCGAGGGGGTGCGGCCCTGCGGCGGCGGGGGCGCGGGCCTGCGGCAGCTGAGCACGCAGGGGCGCTGGCCAGCGGCGGCGCCCATGGCCCGTGGGGACGGCGCCCGGTGGCGGCGGCGCCACGAGCGGAGCACACGGCGGCGGCGGGGGTGGCACGACGGCGATGGACCTATCCCCCTCGTGCATCGCCAGCGCGGCGAGGAGGCCGAGGTGCCCCTGCTGCGGCGCACCCCGGTCAGGGCTCCCGGCCAACAGGGGCCACCAGCGGCGGCCATCCCTCCCACTCCGGCGCCGCCGCGAAAAAGGAGGCGCCGCTGCAGACCACGACGGCGGTGGTGGGGACCAAGAGCGCGGTGGCGGCGGCTCCTCCAAGCGGTGATGGCGGGGACCACGACGGCGGCTGCTACGGCTCCTCCGAGCGGCGACGATGTCGATCTCATCGCCGGCAGTGTGGATCTGGGCGGCACCGGTATGGATCCCGCCAGCAGTACGGCGATGCGAGCTCCGGGCTCCGGCGGCGGCACTACTAGGCGGCTTCGCGACGGCGTGCAAGGGCAAAGGGTAGGGTACGGCGTCGGCATGCAAGGGCAAGGGGCAGAGCAAGGCGTTGGCGTGCAATCAGACAGTGGTGCCGGCGGCGGCAGAAGGCGCGGCTGTTTTTTTTATTCCTTGAATTTATTTTTACCGAGTGCTACAAAACACACACGGCAAACTCTTTGCCGTGTGCCTGATAAATGGCACACGGCAAATGACGCCTTTGCCGATGTCTGAATGCCGTGTGCTTTTTCCCGTGTGCGGCACACGGCAAAGCCTTTGTCGTGTGCATATAGGGCTTTGCCGTGTGCTTTGGCACACGGCAAAGCAGCAGTCTCCCGTAGTGATGAACATACCAGCAGATTCCTTATTTTTTGCGAAACAAATTCTTCCTGGTTTTCTAAGCAAATATACGACAAAGTAAATTGATTTCATACATAATTTCAAGAGTATGTGTGTGTGTGAGAGAGGCAACAATTTATGGGATCAAAGCAGATGACAAGGTCGATCACTTATAGTGAAGAGTGAGAAAATTGTATGCCACATGGTGTATGCTGTTGTCACGTCATGAGGAAGCATGCTGCTCATGTCGATCATGCTGTCAACAAAAGTGGTCCTCTTTTCCCGATGGGAAGATCATCATTTTCTGTGCTTGGACCCTGGTTCGCCCACTACTACAAAAACGTTGATTTGTCTCGGTTGGGAAACCGCTGTTGTCCCGATTTCCCAACCGAGAACGCCTGTCCGGGACAAAAGGTGGTGCCCTTTTGTCCCGGGTGTGGCAACCGGGACAAAAGAGGACCTTTTGTCCCGGTTGGTAACACCAACCGGGACAAAAGGTGCAGCCAGCGCCCACGTGGCTGGCGCACCCTTTTGTCCCGGTTGGTGTTACCAACCGGGACAAAAGGTCTCTTTTTTTCATGTTTTTCTTTTCTCAATTCTTTTTCTATTTCAATTATACTTTTGCATTTTAATTAAACTTATGTATTGGAATTCAGTGTGTATAATCTCCACTAATATACATATATATATAGTTACTTATATAATATTTGTCCTAGATAGTTTTCATATATAAATTAATTCACTTATATATATATATGTATACACATATCTATACATGTGAATTCCTTTACATATGAAAATGTCTAGGACCAATATTATATAAATATATATATACACATATATATTATTGGAGTGCTTATATATATAATACATACATACTCCATCATATTTGCATAGGTATATTCGTTCTTAATTACATAGTAGAATTCGCCTTTTGGAAATTTAATACATACATACATACTCATAAATAGAAATTTAATACATAGACACACATATATATTTACATAGTTATATTCGTTCTTAATTACATATATACGCGTATATTGTCATATTTACTGTGATTGTCAATATTAGATATTCCATCATAGTAGAATTCGCCTTTTGGATCGAGGACTTGCTCAACAATAAATCCGGAGAATTGTTCTTGAATCGCCATAATCTTTTCCTCCGGTATGAGTTTATCGCGCATCTCCCCGACCTATGGAAAAAAGGGGATAATTAATTTCGACTAATTAAAATACGAGTTCAAATATTAACAAGTTTTTTTACTTACTTCCTCCTCCCAATCTGTCCAGCCCTTTGGAGGACCTACCAGACCATGGATGTTCTCGCATACATAGTATGCGCACAATACAGTGCCTGGTTTCTGCCTCATACACTTTAAGAGAGAAGAAATTATCAGGTATTTACATGAATATATAATAAAACTAATGAATCGTGCAACGAATCATCCAAGCGCGTACCGGAAAATCTGTCTTGATCTTCAATTCCTTATCAAATTTGCCTGGATGATTTTTAGCGAATTCTTTCCAAACCCTGTGCATGATTAGAACAATTATAGTCAAGTAACAAAGTGATTCAAATTATCGGTCATGGACGGAGTAGTGGTAGAATTACTTTTTCATCATGTTAAGAAGATTTTCGTATTGTTCTGGAGGTCTCCTCAATGAGTCCATAACCACGAGTAGGCTCTTCTCGGGAATTATGACAATTAGGACAAAGTGTTCACTGCAAGATTATACGGAGGCAGTTCTTGGTAGTTAAGGTTTAAACAATTCGATTATAGAATAAAAAGAGTTAGACGGAAGGAATCACTCACGCAAAGTTGTAAGGAAACAATATCATTTGCTTGTTGTGATGAACGCTTATGTACTTGAACAAGTTTTGGAATATGTCATCGGGATTGTCCCGTAGAAGCCTCCAATTACAAGTAATTGGGTCGATGAAGCCGAGGTGAGAGTATCCCTTTCTTCTGCAAGTATGTATCTCCATTCTACATGATACCGAATAAATCAAGAGATCAGTATGTTGAGATCATGCAAAACAATACGTAAGGAGAGTAAAATACTTACAGAACCCACAAGCCGACCATAGAGATGTCGAGGGCCTCCTGATGGAATAGTTGGTAAATTTCTTCCCAGTTTATCCATATAATGGCCTCCTCCCGTAAGAAATCGTCATCTTTAATCTTTGCGCCCTGCATGAAGATGCAATCGGCCATCGCACGCATGTAGTGCTGGTGCAGCTTATACATTTGCGTTGGAAGCACAGACACTACTTCGGGGGGTACAAGAGTTTTGCCGATCTCAAACGTCCATTTGACGACCACATCGGCCTTTGGAATATCTTCTCCCCCTGCAATCTGAGCGGCCGTCAGGTTTGATTCTTTCAGAAATGTAACAAAGTCTTGTTCTTGCGTCGTCTGTCCCACTACGAGAGGCTCTATTGATTGTTTCTTTTGGGCTCCGAGCTGTGGAACGTCGGACAACGACGACTTTGATTGTCTCTTCTTTTTCTCGGTAGTTTTGATAATTGTGCGTTCGTAGTCTAAAGGGGGGTCTCTCGGAATGAATTTTCTCTTATTTGCTTCGCACATTCCCTTAAAAAATTTCAAATCTATCGGATTTATGACTTTCTCGGGCTCCGGCTTCGGCTTCGGTTTGAAGTGCTCTTTAACTCTTTCTTGAGTTATCCGATCGCATTCTTCAAGGCTCATGTCCCAGGGTTTAATAGGAGCTTCCTTGGTTTTCTTCTTCTTTTCCTTCTTCTTTGGAGGCTCCCTAGCCGGTGCAGCTACCTTCTTTGCCGGCGGCCGTTTCTGCTTCTTTGCCGGCGGCGGAGGGGGTGACCATGGAGGCGACGGTGACGCTTGAGTGTTCATCGGCGCATGAGATGATGGTGATGGAGAATGTGCCGGTGAACCTTGCCGAGACAGTGCTGCCCTTGGGGAGTTTTGCGGAGATGCCGGTCTTGGAGAGGCATGCTGAGATGCCGGTCTTGGTGTTTGATCATCCGACTTTAGGACAATGTAACGCTTATCCCATAGGATGTAGCCATGAATGGCTTCTGCTAGTGTCCTCTCCCCATCGCCTCCAGGAATATCAAGCTCGAGCGTCTCCCAACCCTGGCACACCTGCTCCACGCCAACTCTTGTGTATCTAGGCGGAATTTGCTGCCCGTGGTACACGTCGCCTGGTTCGGTTGGCATGGCGGTACCGTACGCAACAGTGAACATTAAGTTCTTAACGGCAGTCTGCAGGTCACAAGGTGTCCGGTGGGTGATCTCATCCACTGGAAATCGCTGCGGGGCCGACGCTTCAACTGCGGCCTGGATCCCCGTGGGCTCGGCGGCGGCGACGTCTGTGGAAGCGCAGCTGCTTTTCCACTGAGACAGGTGATCGGCTGCGACACTAGGCTCTGGAGGCAACGTTTGCGCTTGCTGTTGCTGGCTCATTGCTACGGCCACTTGGCGTTGAACTTCTTCCTCCAGTCTTTGATCGTGTGACATGAGCCGTTCCTCTAGCCTTCGCAGGTGCTCCCGCTCATCATTCTTTCTTATTTGCCGGCTTCTATATGAATCAATGTAATCCCTGAACCCATACTTCCACAGAACCACGCCTTTGCCTCTTGTGCGGCCCGGATGCTCTGGATTCCCAAGGGCGTAAGTCTGCTCGTCCCTCTCTCTATCCGGCTGGAATGTTCCCTCGGCCGCTGCTTGTATGGCCTCCTGTAGTCTCTGGGCTGCTCGCTGGATGTTTGGCCCATAGATGCAGTCACCCGTCAATGGGTCCAAGCTTCCCCCGTGACCATAAAACCAGGTCCTTGACCTTTCAGGCCAGTTCATGGTCGTAGGTCGGATGCCTCTGTCAAGCAGATCCTGCTCCATCTTCTCCCATTTGGGTACTGCAAGCTTGTAGCCTCCTTGGCCTAGAGTGTGATGGTACACTTTCTTCGAGGCGTTGTCTTTGGCCTTCTGCACCTTCTGAAGCCCAAGCTCTGAAGACTTGTATTCCACAAATGCATCCCAGTGACCCCTAAGCTTTTCGAGCTTGCCGGTAAATACGGGTGTGGTCCCGGTCTTGATATATTTCTTCATCAAAATTTTCTTGAATGATCACAGTTGTTCGGCCATCTTACTCAGGGTCCAGCGCTTGCATATCTCTTCGGATTCAGCTGGAACCGTGAAGTTTTTCTTAAGCTCCCGCCAGCACCATACTTTTTCTCTTTCGGGTACCGCATCCCGTTCCTCGCTTGGATTGGAAGCTTTCCATAGCCTAAAGCTGATCGGGATGTGGTCCCTGACAATACATCTGGATTGTCTTATGAATTTTTTGGTGGCAGCTTCTGGAGCGATCGGTTCGCCATCTGGACCAACTTCCGTTATAATGAACCGCCCTTCCAGTTTTTTTGTTGGGCCTCGCTTCGTCTTTTTCTGCTGCGACGATGATCCAAACGGCTATAAAAAACATTCATAGTATTCATATAAATTCAGATGAAAATATGATTGTCACTACAAATAATTATAGTTGTGATATGTACATTAGCACTTTGTTCAGCAGCAGCGTCATCCTGAATAGATGGTGCCTCAATTCCATCACCGGACATATTCAAATATATGTCGGTATTGCTGCCATCATCAGGTTGTTCAGCGACATCTCCTTGACCTTCGCCAATCATATTCAACAAGAACTGTTCGTCTTCCGCGTCTGTGTGTCGCGGGTCCATCGTAACTAAAATATGAATACAAATAAAACCCTTAAAAAATTATCTAAATAATCCACATATTTGCGAGCATTTGACTAAGTACCGATCGATGGACGAGGTCGAGTAATATTCTCTAAGTAATTCAAGAAATGAACTTGAACCCTGAATGTTATAGAAAATTTGTAAACTCACTTTACACATACATACATACATACATACATTTAAAAATTTGTAAATATACCTTTATTTACACAACAAATTATGATTTCACTCTTAACAACAAATTATGATTTCACTCTAAATAACATGAACTCTAAATTATGATTTCAAATTATGAGCATGTCCCAAAGTTACATGAGTGTAGCTTCCTAGCTACTGAAAATGAGCCATAATTGGTCGACGATGTCGATCTCAGTGCTGCAAACACTCGACACACTCTGAAAACTAAAAATTAAAGAACATTGGGGAACTATACAGAGGCAGGAGCTTCCCAACGTAGCGAGAGGTTCTGGGGTTCAATGGAATGGAGAAAGTGTTGAGGGGACTCTCGTAGTAGGACGATCTTTTAGGAGATGAAACCTCGGTGTCAAATGCAGTGGGATTCGGCCAGTATGATTCCATCTATTTTTAGGTATAGGCAGCTTTAGTAGTTTATTTACCAGGCTGCTGCATTACTTTTACCTTTTAGGTATAACAAATGTATTGTTGAATGATTGATCGCTCTTATACTAGTTTACCATGCTTCTTAGTACACAATTCTCGTAATTTTCTAGACCTTCATTGATCCTGTACAATGCTAAATTAACCATATAATTTGCTACTTTCTTTGAATTGTGCCGATTTCATCAGGTTCTTTTGTTGTGGTTGATTTTATGGACTTAGGTCTAAGTAGCACGAAACTAAAAGTTTTTTATTAGTAAATGTTATAGAAAATTTATGGATCCATGTTACTTACTTGCCAAGAGTTTTCTTTCTAGTAAATCGAAGTCAGCAATTTACGTCAATTAAGTTGGACCCTGAATGTTATTATAGTAAATTCATAGATTCATGTCAATTACTTATCAATAATTTTTCTCTCATGCAGATCATAATTAGAAAGTTATGTTAGTCATTGTTGTGGTACTGTAAGTTTGACAGATGATTTACACGGTGCATTTGTGTCGATCCGTGAGCTTATTTCCTTCCATTTCCTATTTGTGACAGATGATTTAAGTCAGATTCAGGGTGAACACTATAATAGTTTTGTGAAGCCTCATTTCCTATTTGATGACCAAGCATCAACGCACCTACATTTGAGAGCAGCAGAGACAAGCATGCATGGTGATTCTGTTAGTGTTGGAGGGGACGAGATCGAGCTCTACCTTTGGGTACGCGGCGTGGGCTGGGATGGCCTGTAGCGGCGGGTCGACGGCGAGCAGGGGATGGTGGCGAGGGCGTTACGGCGGCGGCGGTGGCTCTGGGCGGCGGCGTGAGGTCGGGGCGGGCTCTGGGCGGCGGCGACGTCGATGGCGGCGGTGCTCGGCTCGCGCGGTGGGGGGAGCAGGACGGGCGCAGATGAGAAGTGTTAGGAGAAGGGCGAAGGAGGAAGGAAATATATGGGGGGGCCTTTTGTCCCGGGTGAAGCCACGACCCGGGACAAAAGGACCTTTTGTCCCGGGTGGTGGCTTCACCCGGGACAAAAGGGGTTTTTGGGCGGGCCGGGAAAATTCCCAGCCCACGGCCCACCTTTAGTCTCGGGTGGATCTACCACCCGGGACAAAAGGGGCCTGTTTTCCCTCGTTCCCGCCTAATGTTATGTTTGTTTTTGTTTCTTTTTTACTTCTCTTTTAAAATTGGCTTTCATTTGTTAATTCAGTTAATAAAATTATGATTCCAAAAATTATGGAACAAAATTTCTTATCTCTATATAAACTTGATACACGCAACAAAAATAATTAATTTTCATTCAAGTGATTGGGTCAATGAAATATCTAACTTTTTTGAAATCATATTTGTTATTTTGACCATGCAAAAATATATTAGGTGATTTTTTTTTTCAAACTGTTGCTTTTCGATAGAAAGTGGATTCTATCACGATATTAACGTTTAAAAAGTGAATTTTAGATAAAATTAAGCAATTTCATGATATTAATGAGTAGTGTGTGAGTTTGAGAGATAGTGTGTGTTAGTGAGAGAGTATAGTGTGTTAATGTGAATGTAATTTCATGAAATAAATAAAATTAGTTGAGTAATCCATTATTGAATGAAAATTATAATTGAGTCTAGTAATTAACTGAAAAATATATAAAATAATATAAATAACAGATAAAGTATAATTGTACAGTACATATATAATAAAAGTATTCGAATTGCGATTATGTTTTTATACAATAATATAAAATGATTCAAGTACATGAAGGATTAGCGGTAACAGACTTTCTCTTCACAAATGTCCCTTGATTATGATCACGGCGCAAGTATGGAGCATCATCATTGGCTAGCAGGATGCATCGATCAACATTTACTTCGAAAGGTGGAATGGCAACAAAATTATTATATTCTTCTGAAAAGTCTGTCTTGTCCTCCACTCCAACGATGTTTCTCTTTCCTGATAGAACTATGTGTCGCTTAGGCTCATCCTTTTGCTTGTTGATCCCCTTCTTTGGCTTGCTGGACATGTCCTTAATGTAGAAAACCTGAGCGACATCCTGGGCTAGGACAAATGGCTCGTCTCTATACCCAAGATTGTTGAGATCAACTATTGTCATCCCATACTCATCTTTTGTTACCCCTCCTCCAGATAGCTTAACCCATTGGCAACGAAATAGAGGCACCTTGAAATTGGGACCGTAATCCAGCTCCCATATCTCTTCAATATAGCCGTAATATGTGTCTTTTTTTCCATTATTGTCCGTGGCATCCATACGAACACCGCTGTTTTGGTTGGTACTCTTTTTATCTTGGGCTATCGTATAAAATGTGTTTCCATTTATCTCGTACCCTTGGTATGTTAAGATATTCCAAGATGGTCCCCTAGCCAATAAGAACAGTTGTTCACTTATATCCATGTTATGCATTAGATGCTTCCGCAACCAGCTGCAGAAAGTGTTCATGTGCTCACGTGTAATCCATGCCTCAGACTTTTCCGGGAAATTGGAGAGCAGAATTTTCTTGTGTTCCTCGATATATGGGTCAACCAAGGATGATTGTTGAAGAACCGTATAATGCGCTTTCTTGAATGAGAAATCATCTGTGCAGACATAAGATTTCTTTCCTAATGTACCCTTTCCAGTTAGTCTCCCCTCATATCGCGATTCAGGGACTCCAATCGGTTTAAGGTCATCAATAAAGTCAACACAAAAGTCAATGACCTCCTCAGTTCCGTAGGCACTGGCGATGCTTCCTTCTAGACGAGCTCTATTACGAACACATTTCTTGAGTACCCCCATGAACCTTTCGAATGGGAACATGTTGTGTAGAAATACTGGTCCGAGAATATCAATCTCTTTGACAAGGTGCACTAGAAGATGTGTCATGATGTTGAAGAAAGATGGTGGAAATATTAGCTCAAAGCCAACAAGACATTGTACCACATCATTTTGCAGCTTTATCAAATTCTCCGGGTCAATTATCTTCTGAGAAACTGCGTTGAGGAAGGCACATATCTTCACGATGGTTAACCGGACGTTATCAGGCAGAATCCCCCGCAGCACAACCGGAAGAAGTTCGGTCATAAGCACATGGCAGTCATGGGACTTGAGATTTGTAAATTTCTTCTCTGCCAAATTTAAGATTCCTTTTATATTGGATGAGTATCCAGATGGAACCTTTATACTGCTCAAGCAGTCAAACATGGTTTCTTTCTCTTCCTTGCTAAGAGTATAGCTGGCAGGACTTAAGTATTGTCGTCCATTATCTCGCTGTTGTGGATGTAAGGCATCTCGTTCTTCCATACGTTGCAATTCTTGACGTGCTTCTACTGTATCTTTTGTCTTTCCGTACACTCCCAAGAATGCTATCAGGTTGACACAAAAATTCTTCGTGAGGTGCATCACATCAATTGCATGACGAACATCTAAGACTTCCCAATATGGTAGCTCCCAAAATATAGATTTCTTCTTCCACATGGGCGCTATTCCGTTTTCGTTCGGAACAGGTTGGCTACCAGATCCCTTTCCAAAAACAACTTCTAGATCTTTTACCATGTTGAAGACGTCTTTACCACTACGGTGCATCGGTTTTGTTCGGTGGTCCGCTTGGCCTTTGAAATGCTTGCCCTTCTTTCGTACCGCATGCCTGATGGGAAGAAACCGACGATGACCCATGTATACAACCTTCTTACAGTGAGTCAACCATATATTATCGGTATCATCTAAACAATGTGTGCATGCTTTGTATCCCTTGTTCGAATGTCCTGACAAGTTACTAAGAGCAGGCCAGTCATTGATCGTTACGAACAGCAATGCTCGTAGGTTGAAGTTTTCCTGTTTGTATTCATCCCACATCCGTACACCTTCATCGCCCCAGAGCAATAAGAGTTCTTCGACCAATGGTCTTAGGTACACATCAATGTCATTTCCGGGCTGCTTTGGACCCGGGATAAGCACTGGCATCATGATGAACTTTCGTTTCATGCAGAGCCATGGTGGAAGATTGTACAGACAAAGAGTCACAGGCCAAGTGCTATGACCACTGCTCATCTAACCAAAAGGATTCATGCCATCCGTACTCAAACCGAACCTTATGTTTCTCGCATCCAAATCAAATTTAGGGTACGTTCTATCTATTTTTCTCCACTGTGACCCATCAGCGGGGTGTCTCAACATCGAGTCTTTCTTGCATTCCTCTTTGTGCCATCGCATCAACTTAGCATTATCTTTATTTCTAAACAGACGCTTCAAACGTGGTATTATAGGCAAATACCACATGACCTTCGCAGGAACTCTCTTCCGGGGAGGCTCCCCCTCGACATCTCTAGGATCATCTTTTCTAATCTTGTAACGCAATGCACTGCATACGGGACATGCATCCAAATTCTCGTACTCGCCTCGGTAGAGGATGCAGTCGTTGGGGCATGCATGTATCTTTTGCACTTCCAGTCCCAAAGGGCAAACAAGTTGTTTGGCTTCATACGTTGTGGCAGGCAATTCATTGTCCTTAGGAAGCATTTTTTTAACAAGTTTGAGTAATTCACCAAATCCCTTGTCGGATACACCATTTGTCGCCTTCCATTGCAGCAACTCCAAGGTGGTGCCAAGTTACTTAAATCCATTTTGACAATCTGGGTATAACAACTTATGGTGGTCCTCTAACAACTTCTGGAACTTCAACCTCTCCGTTTCACTCTCACAGTCTGCCTGCACATTGTGCAATGCTTGCCCCAGATCGTCGCTGGGATCATTTTCTGCTACATCTACTTCGGGCTCTTCCATGGGAATATCGTCATCGAATGCACCGATTTCAGCATTCCCGGGAAAGTGGTCGTCAAAATCTTCTTCTTCATTGTCTTCCATGGTAACCCCCTGTTCTCCGTGCTTCGTCCAACAAACATACTTTTTCATGAAACCATTTGCGAAAATGTGGCTGTGTAGGATTCTTGAAGATGAGTAATCCTTGTTATTGTTGCAATGAACACACGGGCAGCACATAAAACCATTCTTCATGTTTGCCTCAGCCACAGACAAAAAATAATGCAGGCCATCAATGAATTCTTTTGAACGTCGGTCAGCATTGTACATCCATTGCCGGTCCATCTGCATTTTAAATAAATCGATTTGAATTCTTTACACGTATCGAATAAATAAAATATATCAAACCTAAATTAAACTAAATGTAACATAACATGAATAATTAAAAGATATGCAATATCCATCATACATCTTGATTAATTAAAAGGGGTACTTAATCCATTACAGAACTTAACAAAGGAGTACTATACATGAAATTTAAAAATTCGGTCAACAACACATAGGTTTTTAACCGTCCTTGCGTTGGAACGCAGAATGTTCTAACGGATTTCTTGCTGGCGCAGAAGAAGATGGCGGAGCTGAAACCTCCGAGTTTGGTGGTGACAAACCGTAACGCCGCAATAAATCCTCAAGATCAAACGGAGGTTCCTCGCCCCTTGCCATGCATTCTCTATATTCTTTTTCCAAATAACGGAGCGCTGCCCTATGAAAAGCACTAGGTTTTTTGGACCGACGACCTACTCGAGTTGTGCCCTTCTCTCCAGAAGGACAACGATCACCCCCACCAGCGCCACTCCCTCCAGCTGCTGAAGCCATATTTTACTGAAAAATACCTTTATTTTCCACAAAATTATAAATTCTTACCATTACAAAGTAAAAATTATTTACTTTTACAATTACAATGATCAGATTAATAACTCTTGCAAATAACAATGAAATTATATAAAAAAGACGAAATGTATCATTAATCCTCAAGAAATCTCTAATTAATTGAAAGAAATCTCTATAACTTCTAATTACTTTGACACCCTTCAGTTCCAGGAGTACACTCTTTTCAATATCCAGAAACCCTCTAGAAGAAAAACAAACCTTTATTTCTGAAAATGTATATGTCAGTAACCTCAACCCTGCGGTGATGACACTGCCTTTCGGGGGGACACGGTGCGGTACAAGGATGTCACCAATCGGCTAGTCGCAGCACCAACATTTACGATTAATAGGCACAGCACTTGGCACAGGCAGCATGCTCGTTGATATGCTCTCAGTACAACAACGGGCATGCTGACTGCGTCAAATGCTGTCTTCTTATCAATCGGAAGTGCTGGTGATGCGACCAACCGATTTGCGACGTCCTTATAGCGCATCGTGTATCCCTGAAAGGTAGTGCCATCACCGTTGGATGGAGATTAACGACGTATACTTGTTTCGAAATAAAGATTTTTTTAGCTTCTAGATGGTTTCAATGTGAGCCTGATTAAATACATCACTAGAGTGTCAAAATAATCCATTCATAATACAAAAAATTCTATAATATACTCATTTCATTAATTCATTCACGAATAAAAAAATCAACTATCCACAATATGGTCATATATACAAGTACATCACATGAAGTATCTACACTCATTCTAAAAATTTCTACTATCCATATACTCATCTAAATCTAAAAGAAAATTACACCTACATATGCAATCTAGCTAGCTAAATGTCCAAGAAATGAGCTAGCTACACATTTTCTCTATTTCTAAAGTATGAAATGAGCTATACAAGCCAAGGAAGAAGAGAAAAACAAGCCCCAAACCTTTAGAGCAGATGGATGGACGGGGAATCAAAGATCTTCACAAATGTGGTGAAGAAATGAGCAAGAACTCCTCTATCCCGAGCCAAGAACAGCAAGAAAACAAGTGAGCTGAATGGCTCGGGCGGGGGGAGAGGGAAGGGGATAAGGGGCGCAAGGCCTTTTGTCCCGGTTGGAGGCACGAACCGGGACAAAAGGGGGGACTTTTGTCCCGGTTGGTGGTTCCAACCGGGACAAAAGGCTACGCGGGCCTTTTGTCCCGGTTGGAACCACCAACCGGGACAAAAGGCTCCCATTTTGTCCCGGTTGGTGTCTCCAACCGGGACAAAAGGCCCCCGTCCCCCCGCTGGCCCGGCTAGCCGTTGGACCCAGGACAAAAGCCACCTATTGTCCCGGGCCCAAAGGCTGCCGGGACAAATGGCCAGGAACAAAGGCCTGTTTTGTAGTAGTGGCCTGCAGTGGAGGACAACATCTAGTAAAGCCATTCAGTCCCAAACAAAGTTCATCCATAGTTGATTTCCATGCACTTCTATCTAAGAACAATGTTTCTGGATATATTCTAATTTACATGTTCATGCTTACTTTCGAAAGTAAGCATGTCAGCTTTAGTCGAGAAACTTGCCTTTCATTAGATTAATTTGACACGAGAAAGACAAATATAATTCATTATGTCATGTGCCTGTCCCATGATGGAAAAATGATTCATAAAAGGTACGGAAACATTCGATTTTAAAATGATGATCTCCCTGTTTACTTTCCTACTTTGGTCTGCCTGTACATGCACTGGAGAAGAAAAAAGAGATGCTATAATAACACGGAAAGGTGGCCTGAATGCACTTGAGCATGCATGTACGGAAAATGATATTTGTACGAACCTTTTCAAGTGGGATGGTTACGTTGATAATCCAATTATTACAGGCGAAAGAAGCACTAAACAAAGGAATTGTTTGATATGCATGCATGGATGCACACGTGCAACATGACATATATAGCATGGTTTAATTATTCCATTTTGCATGATGGTAACACAGATTATTTTCCTTAAAACCTGATATTCCAATAATGTTAGCAGTAGGACAATCAGATATACAAAGTGTTACATATATTCCACTAAACCACTATCTACAAACACATGTGATCTCAAGATCTGTTATATGTGTCCACGAAAATAAAGATCCCATATATGTGAAAACTAAAGATATATATGTCATACAAATTAAAAAGACATACTGAACGATCAAAATTCTTCAATAAGTGAGGAGATCAATAAGCACCCATGACTTGCATTGGTTCCATGTGCATGGTCACCCAGTGCGATAAAAACACTTGTGGAAATTGATGTATCGGTGACGAACGGTATTCGTCACTGTAGATCTTAAATTGGTCATAAAGAAAGTTATGTAACGAACCTGTCACAAATTTCATTTCGTCAAAATGGAGCATCTAGTTTGGTTTCCCATGACGAAATGGCCGCAAACATCGTAGAATTGGTTTTACGTTGACGAACCTGCTTTTGTCACAGAAGCATTTTTGGTTCGTTTACGTGTCGCTGAAATGTCACAGGACACCCGAATCCACGTGTACATGTCCGCGCTGGCAAGCGCCATAGCATGCCGTCAACGCCGTTAAGCGACATGGTCAGGACACACTAGCGCTTCATGTGGCTTGTCCACTCTGGCAGGTGATATGTTGAGAAGCACGAGTCGCAAAGAGGATAGCAACTTGGCGAGCTGGTACAAGGCCACGTGGCTAGACGAGTGAAGGCCTCATGTAATTTCTGTGTTGGGTGGCGTGTCATCTTCCCATGTTACCATGTGTACTACTAGAAAAATAGGCTTTTGCCACCAAAATTATTGCAACAACATATAAATTGTTGCAATAAGTATGTGACGGTGGACGAGTGCTGCAAGCATAGATTCGTGGGAAACCACATTTAGAGATTCGGCCAGGGTGTAACACGCAGCAAGATCCCACCTTGTGGTGGAGAGGATTGAGATAGTGGTTTTGACAAGTTCAGGCCGCTCTGAGGTATAACACCCTACGACCTGTATGTTGTGGTGGTTTATTATCCAAGATCGGGATCCAATCGCTTTATTACATATGTTAGTCCCTTTCT
The DNA here is from genome assembly GCF_016808335.1 of Panicum virgatum. Lineage (NCBI taxonomy): Eukaryota > Viridiplantae > Streptophyta > Magnoliopsida > Poales > Poaceae > Panicum > Panicum virgatum. Next base: position 22,134,362 of record NC_053142.1, on the reverse strand, counting down.
ATTTATAGCCGATCGAAGGCCTATAGAATATTCTTCCATTGGAGTGAACGCTCGCCCCAAACGGGGGCGTCGTCCTGCAGTTACTGAACTGAATCCTGTTAGGTGGGGGGGGGGGGGGAGGGAGGGGGATAGCATGTCGGGCCCATCCCGCTGGTTCCAGGGGGTGCCCCGGGATGTTCTCTGTCTTCGTGTAGTGGGGACTCCCGCCCGGGATGCCCTGAGTCAACCCTGGGTGGCAACTTTAGCCATCTCGGGATGACCTTGATGTGACGTGAAGTGACAGGGGTGGGCCCCTCGCCACCATCCATTGCCATCTGATGGGACGCGACTCAGAGGTCCGTCCCGCCAAGTTTGTTCCTCCGCCTTCTGCTAACACGGCTCTCCTGTAATCATGATATTCTTATGGGGAAGCCGCGCCCTTGTCGAGCCCCACGCCTGTGTGGCAGTGTGGCGCTATGGGTTCCAGCTTGGTAAAAATGATTTTTACTAGGCGACTTGCTTCCAGGAGAAGGAAAGTCCTCCTCCTGGGGTCCTTGCAGACGCTACATCGCAGGCTCCGCTAGGTGGAGTGGCCCGCGCTCTAGTGTTCCTTGGTGGAATGGGCTTTCCACTCTTGTTTGGGTTAGTGGGCCTAAGCCCAACTAATATTGTTTTTGTCTAGGGTTATGGTACGCTGACAGTAGCCCCCAGGCCCACCGCGAACCCGAGAGTTCGGGTTGGTGGTGGGGCCAAGAATTAATCCGCCACCTTTGCGACGGTCAATCTCCCCACGTCGCTATCGTGGGAGATCATGCTGGGCTGACCGGGAGAAACTAGGCGTTGCAACAGCCATACCTCTTAGCGGTTCGTCCTCTTCCCTACCATAAGTATATAATGGAAGAGGGAGGCACGGCTCGCGGCCACACTCACTCACCTTCCTACCAGTGTTCTTCTTTCTCGCCTCCTTCTTCCCATCTCTTGCACTTAGCCGCATTCGCCATGGCTCGTCGGGGTGCCCAAGCGAGTGGCCACCGAGTCCTAGACTTCGTGCCGTCGATGGTGGACGACGACGGGGTGTCCGCCGCCATGAAGCTGGTGCCATTTGGCATCGTGCTTCTCTTGGGGGAGGAGTTCCCCACGCCTCGCCATCTCCAGGAGGTGGTCATCTTCCTCCCCTTCGTGCTGGCGGGCCTCATGTCACCATTCTTGCCGTTCTTGGTGGTGGCACTGGAGGAGTTCAGCATCCATCTGGTGCACCTCACCCCCAACACCTTCCTCATGCTGGCACTCTTCGCCCATGCCTGCGAGATGTTCATGGTGGTGCGGCTGTCGGTGGAGCTTTTCCACCACTTCTCAGCATCCGCTGATCCACGTCGGCTTCTCTTGGCCTGGGCATCGCCCATCAACCCTGCACCGTGGGTGGGGTCTTCTTCAGGCGACGCGGCTTGAGCTTCATCTAGATGGCCCCACGGGAGAAGTGGGAGAACTAGGAGCGGCAGCGGCTATACATGGAGGTGACCAACGAGTCTGAGCTCCTCCACCTTCCCCAAGGTCCGCCGTTGTCCAATTCGCGGTGCACCGAGGTGCCGGTGCTGGGAGCGGCGTGGAGGCCAGTGCTAGAGTGATTTGAATCGCTTTGTCAAGCCGGGATTTCCACCGCGATGGTGCTGCGGAGTTCTTACGTGCGCCGGCTCGCGCCGTTGTAGGCCCGCCCCCACCCGGCATGGTTCTACGCTGATGAGGACGATACTGTTGACAGATCTTAAGTCAAACCTCAGCGTTAACTATTGTGTATAATAATGGCACAATAAATACCAAAACTAAAAAATAGGAGTTTTAATTCTATCTATTTCCTCAAGTTTTGGTGAATTGTTGATTGCAGGTAGAAAAGTCCGGAATACGAAGAAAATACGCAGAGAACACAACAGAAACATATAGAAGATTGCATCTTGCATTACACAATGATTGGGAGCCCACATGACATGCCAAAACAACTCAACTTCATCCTGTGCACCCCACGGTCCCATCAGAAACCCACAAGGAGTATACCGACCAAAGATAGGCCCAAATAGTGTCAACAAGGGTGTAGCCGAACCCCTACTGAGCCCAACCAGGCCCATCTTTCTCGTGCAGTCTGACACCTACTTCCTGACGAAGGATCTACCAGGGAGGCTGCCAAGTGGGGTTGCCCGACCTGTTAGACGGCCTCCCGTCCAAGTGCACCTCGGGGAAGAGTAGCCCCTACTCCACCTCTTCAACTTCCGTATGTGATTCCTTGGCGGCCACTCCTCCTTGGGCTATAAAAGGGGGCCTCCCCCTACTCATTCAAGACACACCACCATGTTCTCCAACACCTTCACTTGAAGATGTAGTGCTCCAATGCAAAGGTGAGACCCTGCCTAGGCTAGCTCTTAGAGTAGGAGGGTGAGGAGTAGTTCGAGAAAGCGCTGGGCCTGTCGGCTGACTTCTCTAATCTTGTACCTCTACGGATGCTGGCTTCCTCTAGTATGAGTAAGTTGGTATTTATGATTCCTGTCTTGCATAGTACTTTTGTATGAGTGAGATCAGTTCTCTTACTCACGGGTTCATCGCTTCGTATTTATATGGAGTGTTGTAGTTTGCTACAGGTCGATAGACATAGTTAGACTACAGTAGTAATTAGTAGCATAGATGTGGTTTCTAAGCTAAAGGTTACCTTCGTTTGCCTTATATCGCACGGTTGTTAGAGGTAGGGCGTAGGTGGTGACAGCCCTGTCAGTCCTTAATCCTTCACGTTCGGATATAGCATAGAGCCATACTCAATGGTTGCTGCCCATCAGCAGCAGCTTCTGCATGGATAGTTTCCTTTGACATCTACAAAATGCATATATTAACTATTACTTTATTGATTATAGTAAACGAAAGTAGTGTATTAAACATACTGGAAACAAAGGCAGATTGGATAGCTGCTACTAGATAGTGTTAATATAACACACCACCATATGACAGGGGTAGCCATGCATGTTAAAATTATATGATGCAGCATGTACAGAGTGTTGGGAAAATAAGAATAAAAGCCTTACAGAATTAACTGATAGCTGCTACTAAATCATGGAAGTCTAGCTGCTGCTACTAACTTGTTCAGCATGGCAACAAACAGAAATAGAAATTGTAAATTTCAACAAAATTAGCCAAATTCTAGAAGAGCAACTTACAAGTTCTTCTCTAGCAGCATCACTTGTATCCTTCTTGCGGCTGGTATGGCAGACTTTGAAGGCTTCCACAACATCGATTTTTTCAACAGATTCTCTAACTGGCTGCTGGGGTTCCTCCCCATTGACTTCACTAGCTTCGGTGTCATTATTCTTATTATCGTGTTGTTGCATCCAGTGGCATCCATGGATGCAACAACCAACTCCCTCTTGCAACCCCACCCAAGAGTAATGCAACGCAAGAAAATGGTTGTGAGAGTGGCCAACTAAAGCGACGCAAGGTTACGAGGTTGCAATATCACATCTCTTTTGCAACGCCAAGAATCACTAACGCAACGTCCAAATGCTGTGGCAATACACCCAACCAATTGCAACACACATAGCAGAATGGTTGCAGTAACCACAATCGTTTGCAACCGAAATCCCTACATATGGCAACACAAAAAAGTCGTAGCATTATGGCAACATATTACCACCATTTTAAGGTTTCGATGCAAAAGTAATCCCTATTGCATCCACAGGTGTGCCGTTGCAAGGGGGGTTGCTATTGCCCCGAATCCTAGTAGTGATGGTGGACACACAAATAGCGAAATCATGATGATCAAACAGGAAAACTAACAATCACTACTGGAAAAATGTCTAATGGCACCGGTTGCATGTGCCCTTTGGTACCGGTTTTTTTAACCGGTACCCCGAAAGTGGTACCAATGGCTCGAGCCTTTCAGGGGCGGAGGGAGGGGGGGGGGGCGGACAGGGGCCTGCCCCCCCCCCCATGATCTCTAAATTAACACTACAAATTTGAATTTAGATTAAATTTTTATAGAAATTTATATGGTTGGCCCCCCCTAACAATGAAAAAAAACACTTCCTGGCTCCGCCCCTGGAGCCTTTGGTACCGGGTAAAATAACCGGTACCTAAGCCTCCAAAATTCATGCAAAATATTCTCTTTGGTTGGGATTCGAACTCGTGACCTCTAGCCTAGTGCGTTGCTCCTTTACCATCTCAGCTACACAGTTGTTCTAATTGAGAAGGAGATATATTCTTTTTAAAGTAACTCATGGATGAGGCTAAGGTACCGATTTGTGTTACCAACCGGTACCAAAGGCTCCTAAGGTACCGGTTGGTAACACCAACCGGTACCTAAGCCTCGTCTATAGGTACCGGTTGGTGGTACCACCCGGTACTAATATAAAAATTACCACCCGGTATCTATGGAGAGGCTTAGGTACCGGTTGATAATACCAACCGGTGCCTAAGGCCCATTCAAAGATTCCATCCTACCATAGGTACCGGTTCATCTCCATACTGATACTTTTAGGGTGAACCTAAGGCTTGTTTTCTAGTAGTGAATGAAACTTGCTATATGACACAACCAAAGCGCAAGTGTGTATGTATGTACTCATTTAATTAAGGAAGCAGAAAAATGAAAAGGTTACATTACAAGAGTGTTGGCACTTACATATTCATGAAACTAGGCAACGTAGGAGCGAGATCCTATTGCTTGAGGCCACATGACTACTACGATTTGCATGTTCTGGTAAGAGACTCCCTGCATGAGATGTATGCGTTAGCTAGTCTCCATCATAAGTACATATTTCAAAGAACAACAAGAGAAATTACCCTATTGTGTGGATTTGACCACTTCTCAACAAGTCAAGACCACTTTGCATTAGTCATGGAGGGGACTGGAGAGGTTGTAGGGTTAATTCCATCCTCTAAATATGGTCGTAGGCATGGAGGTCATGTCTTCATCAGTGAGGGACTGCTAAGCATCACGGCTGCCCGCGCGGACGCTTGGTGGAGGACGCAGGTGTGGCGGTTGGCCGGGCACTAGTGCAAAGCGGGTGCACACGAGCCAAGTGGGACTGACCTCGCGGGGACATGGGGCGCGGCTGGGCCGGTGCTTGGCATGGTGCACGGGGCTGAACTCCACCTGCCAGGTGGGCTCCAAGAGCATCGTGGCCGCGTAGGAAGGATAGTGTGGCCTACCGCCCTAATGGAGCACACAATAGGGAGTTTGAACTTCTCAGGGCCAAAGAAGGGACTGCCATATCTTTTAGGTCCATACAAGAAATTTACCCTAGTGATCCAATACATGCTAACCAAGCATCTTGCATAAGCTTTTGTTTTACTAGTAGAGATGTACATGCCATATGCACGTATTTATTTATTTTTCCATCCATCAAGCAATGATGTCATTTAGTTTCCTTCTAAAAGTAATATACATCTTTCTCTTTTTCCTTCTGTAAAATAATGATATCAATTATTATCCTTCTTAATCCATCGAATGCACCGACAGCACCAGCGGTCGAGTTGGAGGGCCGTCGGTGCCCGCAGGCGCAACGACATTGACAAGATGGCCATGAGAACCATCACAACAGCTGCATGGAACAGCCGGCCGAGCAGCTCCTGGCAATAGCTGCCACCCGCCACCGCAGCTCCGCCCTCGTCTTCCTCATCGCTATCGGATTGGCCCAAGTTGTAGTTGTTGTCTCCATTCTCGGCCTCCCCATTTGTGCTCGTCATCGCCGGTGCCGACACCAGCCCTTTCTTGGTCCTTGTTCTGGTGCTCCTTGGCTGTCACGACTCACGACCGTACTCGCCTCGCCATTGGCCGCCGCCTACGGCTTGTTCTGCTTCTTGTCCTCGCGATCGTGCCTTTCAGCATCGCCACCAACCACGATGCGCTCCGGCTCGCTGCTGGCCATAGCCTGCCGCTTATTCCGGCAGCAGGTCCCTTGTCTTTGGGCATCCCATGGTCAAGCCTCTTCTTGACCGCTGCCACCTCGCTGTGTTAGGGATCGGAGAGGAGATTCCACATGTTGGCACTTGCCTTGATGCCGCCGCCTCCTTCCATGTCGCCGCTAGCTGTCGATCCATGCATCACGAGGTCGTGGAAGAAGTGATGCTTACAACGTCGAGTGTATCTTGCATGATTGCAGCCTGATCGAGCCTGATTTGGTTTACATACATAAGGCACATATTTAGTTTTGCTTGCATCAAGCAACGCTGTCATTTATTTTTGTTCCAGAAGTAATACACGTCTTTTCGTATCATAAAACAATGTGTCAATTATTATCCTTCGAAAATAAGTAATGATGTGAATTATGGATGAATGCATGTGCAAAGAAAAGTAAAGTGTGTACCAAAGGAATGTAATAGATGGGTACAAGAGGTGGGTATATGAAGTTTCTGATGTAAAAAGTATTAGCAGTGTGTTCCCCTTTTCGTCAACCTTTTGGCCTGAAAAGTGAGATCTCTGTGAGAGGTACGATGGGCCTAATCTTGGTAAAAAAGAGTTTCAATTAATAGTATAGATTAAATTTACACGCCGGTAACAGGAAGCGGTGATATCACTTGGGCAACTTATTTCCACTTGTAACAGTGGTCATCTCCCGTGGAAAATAACAATTGTGCTTTCCCGACCTCCATGTGCGATTTTTCCAGGGCTTGGACACATGGAAACTTTGTATCAAATCTCCTCTCTCGCCTGCCCTCTTTGAGCGGTCTAGGATGCATGAAAGCTACAAAGCTTGCCAATAGTGCAAATGTGAAACAACACGATATCGTTGGTGTACTGCTCTGCCATCCACCAAATTATTAATGGCACTACTACAGCCACCCCTATCACCGCCGGTTCTAAAAGTGCATCACCAACAGTTTTGGGTACCGTTGGATTTAAGTCGATGGTGATAGCGGGGCCATCACCGCCGTGATGGAGGGGTTCATCACCGCCGATTCATAAACCGGCGGTGATGCATGCGCCAACCGTTGGTGATGTGCACCCATCACCGCCGGTTTGTGTTTGGAACCGGCGGTGAAGACCTTTTTCCTATCAAAAAAAATATTTTCATATAATAATATTGCATCATTTGTACAACATATATAATATATAATTACAGTAGCAGAATTCAACTATATCAGATCATACATCGAGATTAAATGAAAGAGTCCATACATCAAGATTAAAACAAAGAGTTCATATACATCGAAATTAAAACAAAGAGTCCATGCACAAAATATATTACAATGTTTGATAAGAATGATATGATCTATGCATTACAAATATGATGTACTCGACATTACCAGGGGTCCCTCTATCATTCCCCGCATTGTTCTCAGCTTGTTTCCCACGACAAGACTTGAATCGTGAAAATCACTCAATTATTCCTGCATCTAAGTAAAGAAGCTTGGTTTTCTCAAAAGGATAAGTAAAAATAATTTTCAGGTATCTAGTTGCTGGCATAATAACATAAAAAGGAACAGCTTATGGCCTATGGCTGCCATGGCACATAATGCTTTGATGTGTGCAATAGTGCAGACATGTAATTAGTCATTTGGGTATCTATTTCAGATGACATCATAGATGACACAAAGGTAGCATTTCGTAGATATAATTTGAACACTATACTTGTGAATTCATAACCTTAAATCAGCAAAGAGAAATGACATGAACTACTAAAATAAAGTTTAACAAAAAGCTTCCTCTTTGAAAATTTTATCTTTCAACAGTTGAGCAATTACAAAGCAAAATTGCAAGAGAGCAGCAGCAACAGCTAAATCCATTTTATTCGCTACTTCGATATGGTTTATCACTGTGAAGGTCTGAAACCACTACAACTGTATTTATCCTTGTTCATTATTAAGTGATTTGCAAGTAGCATCCTTGGTAGGCTTACAACTATCCTATTGGTGATGTAGTACCTATATGAATATGCAAGAAAGAAGGATGGTTTAAGTAGGACTGCCAAGCTCACCATGCAACCAGATTTATCTTTATCCCATTTACCTATAGAAAGAATGAAATATTCGATCTTCCGGACTGCCAAGCTCACCATGCATTAATAATGATCCTAAGCGTTATGCTCTCTACCTGCAGCTTTGAAAGCTTGAGCTAGGCAAAAAGGGAAAATTGAATATAAGTTCAGTTACCTTGGTATTTCAAGAATTAACTGAAGTCATAGAACCAAAGAAGTTAGGTAACCAACCATTCCTGAAATATATTCAGGAAACAATATGAGCCACTTAAAGTTCAGACTATCAGTAAAATGGTATTATATTGCTATGATAACTCATGCCCTATAATGGTGAGGAATACTAATGTGATAAATTAGATTTTGTAGCTAGAAGAATATGACTAAGAGAAGTGTTTTCATGTACTATAAGATATTATACATTGACATTTCAAGGTCACATTTTATTTAGCTTATTAAGAGCCAGTGACCTGGTCACCTGGCAATAACTCTAAATCAGGATTGGGTCTACTACATATGTACAAAGTGGACGTCAACTGATTGAATGAATTATGCAACACTAGCCATGACTGTGAAACAATGATGCTTAGCTACCAAAATTACATATTTCCATAATCTGAATCTATACGGCATGCTTTACTATAATGTATATACTGACTTAGTAAGCAACAGTCCTAATTATCAGTTACCACTTACTTTGGCTGTTAGGTTTGTCACCGCTAATTGGAACTTCTCTCTGGTTCTTGAGCCAGCAATATGACCAGCCTTGGCGACCTTGCTAAAAGCACCATTCAGCCAGCTTGTTCCAGCAGACACATACCTGCAAGTTGGACGGAAATACAGAACAATAGAAGGAATCAGCAATGAAAAACTTGAGAGGCTCAGGTGATCTGCTAGCGCTTGATGATTTCTGCATGCAGATTTCTGCTAGCACAATGTGATGGCATTTCACGTGTATGCACTCGCAAAGCTCAAATTTCTGCTAGCACAATGTTCCAATGGAGATTAACCGGCTAAGATGCAGAGTCAACTACCATCCTCGCAGGGGCGGTGCCGGGACTGGGGACGGCGCCGGGGCTCACAGATGGCGGCTCCACTCGGGGACGGCGGCGCCGGGGCTCCACTGCTCTCAGCGCAAATGCAATGCTGACCTATAACTCAAGTATGGGTGGGCAGATTACCCGAAACCCAAAGTCCGAACCAGAAAAACTTGAACCCGTACTCAAAAAACCCGAACTCGAATAACCCGAACCGTAATTCGGGTTCCAACCCCCGGTACCCGAAATTATTATGGGTAATTCGGGTTTCAAACCACCAAACAACCTTATCTTCCCATCCTACTAACCCTAGCACCCACGCAGGTTGCTGGCCGCCGCCTCCTCGTGAGTTCGCGACCTCACCCACCAGCGCCCGAGTCCCGACGCGCCTGCCTCCTTGCGACCTGGTCCCCCGGCACCCGAGTCCTGACTCCTCCGCCCCCGCGGGTGCAGCCTGTGCCGCTGCCCCCGCCATCGCCAGTCTCTGCGTCCCCAACCCCGACGGCCGAACGCCCCCGCCCCTGCCGGTCTCCGAGCCTCCAACACCCTCGCCGGTCTCTGCGCCGCCAACGCCCCCGTCCCTGCCAGTCACCGCGTCGCTGGCCGAGCTGCCGCCGCGGGGCGCCCTGGCAGAGCCGCCACTGATCTCATGTCCTGGTGGATCAGTTCATTGAAATCGGGTAGTTCGGGGTTACCCGAACCCGAACCCAAATTTTTGGGTACCCGAAATGTCGTATTTTCATTTTTTCGAACAAATTTCGGGTAATAATTTTCAAAATCTGAAAAACCTGACCTGAAATTTTTGGGTTACCCGAATGCCCACCCATAAACTCAAGACTGCTGGATTTTGATGTTGGATGATTTATATGCACCAACCATCACCAAAAATTACACGTGCATTGATACCTTTTGCACCAACCTCAACATATGTGAAAGGTCAAGATGTCTGAATCAGACGAAAGACAGAATGTTTAAAATGAATAAGAAACAGATTAAATCACTGACACCCCCAAATGCTTTGCTAGGTTTATGTGTGTCATACTCTGAAATTGTTGGATTCCAGGATCTGACTAAAACTAAAACTAAAAAAACAACGATTTTATATTAATTTTAAAAAAGTTCCAACATTTGTTTTCTTCACGGGGAATTTAGTATAAAAAATAATTTGTTGTCTTCTAAATTTAAAAAATCTTTCTATTTGTCTTGTGTCATGGTGCATTGCATTGTTTATTTGTTTGAGTTGCAATTTGAATTTGAATTTCTTGAATTTAAATTTGAATTGAATTTACTTGATCTTTATTTCAAAACCTAATTCCTTTTTCCACTCTCCCCTTTCTCTCTTTTTATCCCGGCCCAAATTTCCCTCTCCCTTTCCTTTTTCTTCCCTGCCATACTAGACCTTCTGGCCCACTTCTCCCGGCCCAGACTGACGCCTCACTCCTCTCCCTCTATGCCATGCGGGCCCCACCGGTTGGACCCTTCTCCCTCCATGTGTTTGGCTCAGACTCGAACCAGAGTCCGGCCGTGCCCCGTCGCCCCACGCCTTCACCCGCACGGCGATGCCGGCCCCTCTCCCCTATATATATAATGCGTCGTCCTATTCCCAAACCCTGCCGAAACTGCGGCCGCCACCCCCACAAACCCTAGCGGGCTGCCATTGGAGCTCTGCTTGAGCTAGGGCTGTCGTTGACCCGCTCCTTCGCCGCCTCCCTTCGACATCCGCCCGTCCCCAGTGATCTGCCGCGGGGTGAGAAACGCTGCTCCACCTTCTTTTCCCTCTCTTTCACTCTCCCTTGTGCGGAAGTGCTCACTGTCGAAGCCCCCTGCTCGGCCTCTAGCTCACCTTCCGGATTCTGTAGATGCGTTCCCCATTGCGCCCTCTCTCTTCCAGGCCAACCCGCACCCAAAACCGTGGCCGAGATCGTGTTTATGTGATTCTCCGGCGAGCCGCCGTGCGCCGCCGCCGGTCGCACACAACGCCGCCTCCCAAACCCCCGATCCGCTCTGAGCCGTCCGATCGTTTTCTAAGGGCCAACATCCAATCTAACCTTAGTCAGCAGCCCTATAACGGTCAACCCTACTAAGTTTTGCAATGTAGCCCCCAGTTTCCTGGAAATCAACCTACTGTCCATGCTAGTTCGAAAGTAATTACAGAAAAGTCATTTTTCTTTTGTTTCAGTCCCTATTATTTTGTAAAATAGAACCCGCCATCCCTAGCCCTGGTCTTTTTTAGATCTAGGAAAATCTGAACTCAATCAGGGGCAGCATACATGGAGTTCCACATACGAATATCTTACAGTTGAAATTACAGTAAGTAAAAGAATCAATTCTACTTTATGTTATCCATTCTCCATTATGCACTTCAACAATCCGGTTGGAAATACGAAATAGAGCATCAAGAACAGTAGATCAAAATAAACTAGCATTTAAGAAACTGGTGGTGAGACGATATAATCATGGAAAATTATTCTTGCAAAAATCCAAGAAGGTCCAAATGCATCCTTTAGGAGTAGTAACCTCTGATTCCAATGGCCAAACTTGTCGAGGTCCACGAGCAATTGGATAGAGGAGATGCCACAAAAGATCATGGGGCGCACCTCCCCAGCCCCCAGCTGATGAACATCAATGACTCGACCATGGCTCAAACAATGGTCTCCATGATCTTCACGGAGACACCATTATTGGAGCTCAAGGTGTAAGCTGTTACAAACCAGCTTGCCCATCAGCTCCTTGTGTCCTCACACTGCACACAAGTGAGACGTAAACTGAGAGCAGAGAAATTAAATCATCCTAAATCATGTATTAAATTCAGACAACAAAGCAGGAGAAAGTACTAATTAGTGAAGCCACTGCAAGTAATCAGAACAAACCCATGCTTGCTTATCTAGTATATGAATAGTTATTTAGTAACTACACTGATCATTGTACACCTTTCTACATTCCACATACATATTTTCCATCACGTAAGGCAGTCAAAAACAAGGGGGAAAATGCAAATGCAAAAAAGAAAAGGTATTCTAAACTATGAGGGTTGAACAAGGTAGAAATCTGAATTCAAGTTACAAATTTTTTTCGTAGTTTAGACTTTGAGTAACACTACAATTTTAGCTCAATCAGCCTGCCCTTATTCAGTTTCTTTTGCTGTCTTCAACTCTTAGCATTTTTAGATCTATTTTTACAAATCTTAAACAAGTAATTTCCATCAATCCGAGAACAAGAAAATATTTGAACTCAGAACCACTGTAAGTACTCACAACCCCTAGAAGTAATTTTCATTTTATTGTTAAGTACTAGAGATTTTTTTGTGTGGGTAAGTGCTGGAATTATTCTGAGAAGCATACTTTGAAATTTAATGAAGTAAGTGAAATTTAGTGCATTTATCTTTATCATGGTTTGGCATTATCATTGTTCAAAGATGCAATTTTCCAACAGAAAATGTAATATCCACAATATCAGCAAGGAAGTAATTTTAAATTTTTACAGTATTATTTGTATAATGACTTGACAGTCTTCACATAGGATGAATATCCACACACTGATTTCATTGGTGAACGGTGAATGCCCCTGGAAAATAACTCTGCTTCTTTTTTTTCCCTTTTCTGCAAGCACAATCAGAGAGATTTAGCAGCACATTCACAAGAACCAATAAATATGATCATTATACTCCACAGCTCTATGCCTAATTTGGTTAGCCAATTAGTAACACACCTATGTAAAAGAGCGTACTGCATATGATAGGCATATGTGTATTTAAATAATAAACACCTATTCCACTTCTCATATATTTCTCCAATAAATAACTACTATATTGAGCAAAAATAATCAACACTGTCAGCATGTGGTGATGGAACAGACCCAATTGGAATGAAAATTACTTCTCTAATTTTTTGACCGACACATAGGTGCTCCTGTTGCGGTTCAAGATATGTCCACAACATGCACCGAGTCTGATTGGTTTATCAATAACGGCACTGGCCGGGCTGAAGAGGTGAAACAGCCAGACGCATCCTGCAGCGCTGCAGCCGACGCATCAATGGGCTTCACGAATCACGACTTCACTTGTACTCCCCGGAAACGGTTCCTATGCTGAGGAAGGTAAGATGTCATCCATGGGGACGATAGGTACATATGTTGGAATGGGCAGTGAATGATACATAATTTCGGTGAAATACAAGATAAAATTTTGTTCACTACTAGTATATTTTTTTCACTAGGCAAGGCCACAAATGGTCCAGCCGGTGCCACCAGAGGCGGCCTGGGAACACGCCACAGAGGGGCCGCGCCCCAGCGTGCAGGCGCCCGGGCTCGAACCCGGGCGGGTGCGCTCCCCAGCTGGGAGTCGCACCAACCGAGCTACGCTCGGTCTGCTGTTGGCTACTAGTATATGACTGAATCCAATCAGGATAGCACGTTTGAGCTCTCCTCTTAATCTGTCATGTAAAAAGCTTAGAAAAAAATTAAATCAACACAGTAAAATGTAGGATTGATTTTACTATAATCCTCTTGAAACTGATTGGGAATTGGTATCAATTTCGATGTTCATCTATTAGCACTTGAGTGGTCACTGGATGAGAGTTTGGGCCCAGGTTCTGAGTAGAACTAGCAGGTTATCAGTGGATGGAATAGAATTCAGTACAATGTCACCTTCAGTAATCTGAACATAACTGAGGTGGTCCCATATTTCCTGAAATCAACAGCTCGAATAAGAATTGCAAACCCAAAAATGAAAATCACGAACCTCCCAATCCACTACGTGAACACTGAAAACTGAATAGATGCTTACGTGTGAAATAAAAGAAGCAAACAAATTTGATTCACGTTCTCCTGTGCATTATGCTTCTTGATCTGTGGACGGGGTGCAGTGATTGCGGCGGAATGGATCTAGGCCGTGGGGATTCGATGACAGAGAGCAAAATCGGAGGAACTTAGCAATTTCAAGCACGGGGTCTTCGATTTGCACTGGATGCGGGCAGCTAGTTGGAGAATCATTGTCAACCATCGACCGGCAGTCCAGCAGCTCGCACTTGATTCGTCTATAGATTTAAGAAATAGAAACAAACTGTTGACAATCAAAATTAGCAGTAGACTAGACTAACCGGTCTGACCAAGCGGTCTGATCGGTCTGGGCGTTGTTGCTGCTATGGCACGACCGACCGGTCTGACCAGTCCAAACAGAGTCCGAGTACAACTAGAGATTTTTATAGATTTAGATCTGTAAACAAGATTTTTTGCGGGATAAGTCCACTCCACCCTATAAATATAAAGGGTCACGGCCGATTGACGCATCCAATCGATCAAAAACACATCAATACATTATTTTTCTTTATGTTTATTGCCTTTACTTTTATCTCCAAATCCTAGCTCCTTCCAACCCTTTTCTGATGTTCTTCTTTCATCTCCGCGACGTTTGAAGGCGTTCTAGGTGGCCTGCCGATCCTAGAACAACCCTACGTGCGCCTGCCCTGATGGGGTCTCTCCCGGGCGAGCGTTCGTCGGACTTCGCCGTTCTACACTAGTGAACCGGTTTGACCGGTCACCCTGACCGGTCTGACCGCTCTGAGCATCGGCGCTGATTTGTGCCATCGCTCACTGCGTGATATAGCGCGTTCGTGTGTTGGCCCTAAATTTGCGCCAACACATTTTGGCGACTCCGCTGGGGAAGAAAGATCTTGGTTATTTAAACCGATCTAGTCTACTCCATCTACTACCATGGTGAAGCTGTCGAATCCTAGTGAGATCGATCCCGATAACATCAGCAGACCATATGTTGATGAGTTGCCACCCGAAGATCGTCAAGCTTATGAAGTTTTTATAAAGGAGTGTGAAGAAGAGAACAAACGGCGCAAGGAAAAAGAAATTGAAGAAAAGCGTCGATGGTTCTTATCTCACTTTTCTAAGAATTGGAAGGGTGATGTCTTAAAGGACAAGGAGGTGGTCATCTTTTCAGATGAAGAGGAGCAAGCCAAATCAAGTGCTAGTGTAAGTGCTGCAATATATCCTATTACTTTGGAGCAAATTTCTCCATTGGTGGTTAGTGGTCAAGAAAAAAATACTTGCTACTGTTAAAGGCATGATTGATAAATCATTAGGAAAACAACCTTTGACTGATGATGGTAGTGCTCCTGGTTTTAATGTTGATAATACTTTTCAGTATAATACCATGCATCCTGAATCATCGGTAGCATATGTGCATTATTATGGCATGCCGATGAATTTTTATAATGGTCAGAAAGGCCCATAATACTACCGAGTGCATGGAGTCGGACCGGTCACGCCGACTGGTCAGACCGGTCATGAAGGACCGGTTCTAGGGCTTTAGTTGCATATCCATCTTCTCCTGAACCAATTACTAGTGTACCTCCTGTTTCGGCTGATTTTAGCAGAATGAATAATTCATACAGTGTAGTTCCAAATAATGGTCATATGCACCGAATACCATATACACATCCGAACCATGCACCGCATATGCCGAATAATTCTAGTGTTAATATGCAAAAGTCAAATGACTCTTATTTTAATCAAATACTTGAGAAGCATAAGAAAGATTTGGCTATTATGTTTAAAAAAAATTCGGCATAAGGACAAAACTCTTGTTTGTCAAAAGTCTTATCCTGAGAGTTTTGATTCTATTCCTTATCCTCAGAATTTTAGGGTGCCAGAATTTATTAAATTTACTGGGGAGGATAGTAGAACTACATGGGAGCATATTAGTCAGTTTAATGCACAGATGCGAATCTATGGTAGTCTTGATCATTTAAAAATTAGATTGTTCCCTTTGTCATTATCTGGTACTGCTCTTTCATGGTTTTCGGTATTAGCTCCTAATTCTGTGCAAACATGATCTCAATTAGAGCGTAAATTTCATGATCATTTTTATAATGGTGAAAATGAGTTGAGGCTATATCATTTAACATCGATTAAGCAAAAGCATGATGAGTCTGTTGTTGAATATATTAGAAGATTTAGAGATATAAAAAATTGATGTTATAGCTTGGTTATTTCTGAAAAGGATCTTGCCGAATTAGCTCTTAATGGTTTGAAGTCTCATATTAAAGAAAAATTAGAAGGATATGAGTTCTTAACCATTAATCAAGTTTTGCAAAAAGCTTTGGCTCAAGAAAACTGAAGCAAAGAGTCCAAATTTAAATCTGATCGTCTTGGTATGCGTATGTTACATGGTGATTCTTCATACGATGAGAATAGTGAGGTTTATGCTACTGAATTTGTATGGTCATTTAGCGATAAACCTAGAACTTGTGCTTCTTTAAAGCCGACTCCCAAAAATCGGCATGATGAAATTAAATACACTTTTAATGTGTCTAAGTGTGATAGAATCTCTGATGAATTAACGATGCTTGGAAAGATTAAGTTCTCTCACACTATTCCATCGGTAGATGAGTTGAAGCGGCGTGCTTCTTGTAAGTTGCATAATACCTTTTCTCATGCTACCAATGATTGCAATATTCTTCGTAGACAAATCCAATCAGCCATAAATGAAGGACGGTTGGTTATTTCTGGAATGCAAATTGATCAAAATCCTTTTCCAATGCCTACGCATGTGCTTGAGTTGAAAAATCCCAAAGTTTTAATTCGGCTGAATCAAGCCGAATCAACAAAAGGAAAAAATGTGATCATTGGAGAAGAGAGACCTGAGAAGAAGATGATGCAGAACAAAACTTTACGAGCTACTTCCAACGCTCGGGGGGTAAAACAAGAAGAAGGCCGACAGTGAGTCGACCGGTCTGACCGGATCCAACAGCGGTCTGACCAGTTTGACCGGTACCAAGGCCGGTCGGACCGGTGCATCCAGTGAGTTTGGGGGTTCCTCCAAAAGCAAGACAAGGCCGAGTTTTAAAGAACTCTTGGCCAAACATTAGAAGCAAGGAACTACTCAGAAGAAGGAGAAGCAATCAAGTGAAGCCAAGGATGTGAGTTCATCATCAAAACTTCAAGAGCAATCGGGTTGTTGTTCACATCAAAGTAATTATTATGGGCCGTTTATTCCCTGGTTTCACACTTATTTTTATACGCCTATGGACTATAGTAGGATGCATATGCAATCATATTACATTCAATATTCTCCTATGTATCCGAATCATGCTTCACCACAAAGACCGATTGTTGCTAGCACCGATCTGGCCAAAAAGGATTTTGATTGTAGCAAGGAGGGTAGAAAGGATACAAAGCAAGATTCAAAGTACTTAAGGCTGAGGTGGTGTCCCTCAGGCATGTCTCATACCCAAAAATGAAGACTGCAATGTTTGCGCAAGCAAGAGTCGATGGAACAACAAGTGGAGGTCGAGCCAATAAAACCAGTAGCCATGAAGAAAATTTGGAGACCGAAGCAAGTTGTTTCGTTATCAACTTGAAGAAAAGCAAGTTATGGCCGATAATATGTTATCGCCCTTAGCACAAAAAATGGCCGATGTATTAATAATTATCGCCCTTAGACAATTTTGGTTCAAAAGAGTGTTCTTTGGCACGCAAGCTTTACCAAAGAATAGGGGGGCATATGTTGACAACCAAAATAGGCAGCAGACTAGACCAACAGGTCTGACCAAGCGGTCTGACCGGTTTGGGCGTAGCTGGTATGGCACGACCGACTGGTCTGACTGGTGGGTCGGGCCGGTCTGACCGATCCAAACAGAGTTCGAGTACAACTAGGAATTTTTATAGATTTAGATCTGTAAACAGGATTTCTTGCGGGATAAGTCCACCCCACCCTATAAATTTAAAGGGTCACGGCCGATTGAGGCATCATATCGATCAAAAACACATCAATACATTACTTTTCTTTATATTTATTGCCTTTACTTTTATCTCCAAACTCTAGTTCCTTCCAACCCTTTTCTGATGTTCTTCCTTCATCTCCGTGACATTTGAAGGCATTCAAGGTGGCCTGCCGATCCTAGAATAACCCTACGTGCACCTACCCTAGCTGGGTCCCTTCCGGGCGAGCATTTGTCGGACTTCGCCATTCTACACCGGCGAACCGGTCTGACCGCTCTGAGCATCAGCGCCGATTTGTGCTGTTGGTCGCTGCGTGATTTAGCACGTTCGTGTGTTGGCCCTAAATTTGTGCCAACACAAACAAATCATGCGTGATAATATAGGGATACGGGCGTCTTGGTCGACGGCGGCGTCAGGTCGCAGAACTAGTAGGAGATTGCAATGGCAGCGGCAGGTGTGTTGCCATCTTGGTCCATGGTGACCGGAGGGGCGGATCAACGCATCGGGTCGCAGGACTCCGGCCGACGGTCGAAGGCTAGTAGGAAATGATTGTGGGCGATGACAACAGGAGCAGAGCGTGATCTTGCGAAGCTCGAAATGGACGACAGCGCGATGGCCGGAATGAATTGATATAATCTTTTTTTTGGGGGAGGGGGGTTGGGGATTATCGGGGAAATGGGGTCATGACTCAAAAACAAAAACCGCCGGCGCAGGACAAAAGAAACGGAGCGGGGAGCGGGTTGATTGGATGCTAGTTACCAAAAGCGAACGAAACCAGCCGGCGCGCGGGGTAGGGCCATGGAGTGTCCGGGTGGGGGTGATCGGAGGCTGGTTGGATGGCTCGGTATGGAATGCTTGTTCCATAACCAGGGTACTCAATTGACCTACTATAAATATATTTGTGGAGTTCATAGTCCGCTTGAATTCCAATAGGAAAGTGAAATTGAAATGAAAAAGAAATAAATCAAAAGAAAAATAGGAAAAGAAGAAAAAAGAGCTTTTGGTAGGTTGCTTGCCCCGCCAGGCTTGGCAGCCCCTTTGGTCCTGATTGGTGTTACCAATGGGACCAAAGGTGGTCAGTTGTCCTGATTCCCAAACCTGGGATCAAAAGACCCCAGGCGGTTCTGGTTGGGAAACTGGGACTATTCCAGGTTCCCAACCGGGACAAATCGACTGTAGCAGCAGATAGAGAGAAACAAGAAGTAGTTGCTCACCAGATTGGGGTCCTATGGCTTAGTCGAGGCTGAGGCCACAGCATCCAACATGGTCAGGATGTTGAATTCGAGATGTGGGGCTCAAATCTCTTCTTGCTTGAACCGCAGTTGTCCCGAGCTCCGTCGTTCCGACGAAGCAGCTCCGCCACTAGCTCACCAAGCCTGGAGAAGCTCTGCAGATCCTAGCCGATGAGGATCCTTGCGCAACTACGATCCTAGGCGCCATCAATCATGAGGGAGGGCATGTGGAGGAAGCTGCGATGACGCTACCAGCTCACCTAGCCTGGAGAATCTCCGCAGCGCCACAATCTACATGCAGATCCGGAACAAAGATGTCTCGGTTGGAAGCAACCACTAGATTGAGAGATGAGTGCTCGTGAAGACTAACCGATGGGATGGATCGTCGGATCCACCCGCTAGCGGGGTCACCATGGTGTGGGATCTCCCACTGAATTTGATGTCGGGATCACCATGGCCAGCAATGCCACGCTGGCGGACTAGGTGGTTGGCTTGTTGTGGTGCGAGAGAGGATAAGCCGGCCTCCAGAAGCAGCGGTCGTGGTGGGGGATTGAGGAGAATCGTGCTGCATGTGAGAACTTGGCGAGCAGTTCCCAAACATGTTTTTTTTGTTGAAAATCATCTAACGTGTTTGGCCGGCATTAAACACTATCAATTACGCACCGTAACACGGCCCGCCTTTAATTCTCGTTGGTCACGTGTTTTCTTATCCCGTCTCAAATTAAGGTGTCTTCTTTTTTAGTTTTTGACATAGTGGTGGTTACCATCTTGATCTCCTATCACTGCTCTAGCACCCCATCACCACCAGTTCAAAATAGCCATCACCGCCGCTTTTGGGGATGCTGAATTTAACTTAACGGTGATGAAAGAGGCCATACAGACCATCACCACCGGTTTCACAACCGGCAGTGTTACCCCCATCGCATTCCAAAAAAATTATAAAAAATATGAGCGCTATACGTCTGCTCCCGCCTGCCACACGTGCCGTCCAACCATCGCACGCAGCACGCAGCACCCCGCCGTGCTGCAAGTCGCCATGGCATGCTGCAGGCTGCACCCACCACAATGTTCGATGCAGGCTGCAGGCCGCTGCGCAGGCTGGTGCACCCCGCTGTGCTGCAGGCCGCTGCACCCCCGCGCGTCAACTCTCCTAGCCACCACTCGCGCTGCCGCGGAGGAGGAGGGGTGAGGGGCGGTGGGGAGGAAAGGGGCACTAGGTAGGCGAGGGGGTCTCGGGGTGAGGAGCCCCATGGGAGGGGCGATGGGAGCAGAGCACCAGAGCAAAGGGATTGAGAGATAATAGGATAAGTGACCGATGGTGGGAGAGAAAAGAGAGGTTTGGGAGGAGGGATGGTTAGATAGGGAATGAAAATATCAAGGGTGCCCTTATCAACGCGAGTTCCAAAGGTAACCAGTGGTGATGTACTATCACTGCTGGTTGGTTTGAAACCGGCGGTGATGGGCGTTTGTGATGATGAATTCTATATAGTAGTGTATGTTGCCTCGTCATCCACCATTGGGCGGGCTTCCCATTGCATCAAGATGGTTGTTACTTTACTTATTAGTTACTATGAGGCAAGATAGATTTTCCCTTTGATATAAGTACCTGACAGATTTTGCAAACTTAGACCAAGACATATAGCTATTATGTAAAACGAAATAGCTAGTGAAAAAGTGATGAAATCCAACAGTTTCTCCAAAATCTGAAAAGATATGGCTAGCACTCAGCGCTAGGCAAAGATGCCTAGCGTCACCCCCTGGATAGAAAACGAGGATAGAAGATGAGGTAGATAGAGTTTCTGTTGGATGAGAATTTTTTGTCTTCCTTTTCTTTTTTTAGAAAACTCACCAAAGATATAAGAGCTCTTGGAAATGCTCTGAGGCTCAATTGTCCCATAAGAAGCCCACAAGGAGTATACCGACCAAAGATAGGCACAAATAGTGTCAACAAGGGTGTAGCCGAACCCCTACTGAGCCCAAACAGGCCCATCTTTCTCATGCAGTCTGACACCTACTTCCTGATGAAGGATCTACCAGGGAGGCTGCCAAGTGGGGTTGCCCGACCTGTTAGACGGCCTCCCATCCAAGTGCACCTCGGGGAAGAGTAGCCCCTACTCCACCTCTTCAACTTCCGTATGTGATTCCTTGGCGGCCACTCCTCCTTGGGCTATAAAAGGGGGCCTCCCCCTACTCATTCAAGACACACCACCATGTTCTCCAACACCTTCACTTGAAGATGTAGTGCTCCAATGCAAAGGCGAGACCCTGCCTAGGCTAGCGCTAAGAGTAGGAGGGTGAGGAGTAGTTCGAGAAAGCGCTGGGCCTGTCGGCTATCTTCTCTAATCTTGAACCTCTACGGATGCTGGCTTCCTCTGGTATGAGTAAGTTAGTATTTATGATTCCTGTCTTGCAGAGTACTTTTGTATGAGTGAGATCAGTTCTCTTACTCATGGGTTCATCGCTTCGTATTTATATGGAGTGTTGTAGTTTGCTACAGGTCGATAGACATAATTAGACTACAGTAGTAATCAGTAGCATAGACGTGGTTTCTAAGCTAAAGGTTACCTTCGTTTGCCTTATATCGCACAGTTGCTAGAGGTAGGACGTAGGTGGTGACAGCCCTGTCGGTCCTTAATCCTTCACGTTCGGATATAGCATAGAGCCATACTCAATGGTTGCTGCCCATCAGCAGCAGCTTCTGCATGGATAGTTTCCTTTGACATCTACAAAATGCATATATTAACTATTACTTTATTGATTATAGTAAACGAAAGTAGTGTATTAAACATACTGGAAACAAAGGCAGATTGGATAGCTGCTACTAGATAGTGTTAATATAACACACCACCATATGACAGGGGTAGCCATGCATGTTAAAATTATATGATGCAGCATGTACAGAGTGTTGGGAAAATAAGAATAAAAGCCTTACAGAATTAACTGATAGCTGCTACTAAATCATGGAAGTCTAGCTGCTGCTACTAACTTGTTCAGCATGGCAACAAACAGAAATAGAAATTGTAAATTTCAACAAAATTAGCCAAATTCTAGAAGAGCAACTTAGAAGTTCTTCTCTAGCAGCATCACTTGTATCCTTCTTGTGGCTGGTATGGCAGACTTTGAAGGCTTCCACAACATCGATTTTTTCATCAGATTCTCTAACTAGCTCCTGGGGTTCCTCCCCATTGACTTCACTAGCTTCGGTGTCATTATTCTTATTATCGTGTTGTTGCATCCAGTGGCATCCATGGATGCAACAACCAACTCCCTCTTGCAACCCCACCCAAGAGTAATGCAACGCAAGAAAATGGTTGTGAGAGTGGCCAACTAAAGCAACGCAAGGTTACGAGGTTGCAATATCACATCTCTTTTGCAACGCCAAGAATCACTAACGCGATGTCCAAATGCTGTGGCAATACACCCAACCAATTGCAACACACATAGCAGAATGGTTGCAGTAACCACAATCGTTTGCAACCGAAATCCCTACATATGGCAACACAAAAAAGTCGTAGCATTATGTCAACATATTACCACCATTTTAAGGTTTCGATGCAAAAGTAACCCCTATTGCATCCACAGGTGTGCCGTTGCAAGGGGGGCTCGTTGCTATTGCCCCGAATCCTAGTAGTGATGGTGGACACACAAATAGCGAAATCATGATGATCAAACAGGAAAACTGACAATCACTACTAGAAAAATGTCTAATGGCACCGGTTGCATGTGCCCTTTGGTACCGGTTTTTTTAACTGGTACCCCGAAAGTGGTACCAATGGCTCGAGCCTTTGGTACCGGGTAAAATAACTGGTACATAAGCCTCCAAAATTCACGAAAAATATTCTCTTTGGTTGGGATTCGAACTCGTGACCTCTAGCCTAGTGCGTTGCTCCTTTACCATCTCAGCTACACAGTTGTTCTAATTGAGAAGGAGATATATTCTTTTTAAAGTAACTCATGGATGAGGCTAAGGTACCGGTTTGTGTTACCAACCGGTACCAAAGGCTCCTAAGGTACCGGTTGGTAACACCAACCGGTACCGGTTGGTGGTACCACCCGGTACTAATATAAAAATTACCACCCGGTACCTATGGAGAGGCTTAGGTACCGGTTGATAATACCAACCGATGCCTAAGGCCCATTCAAAGATTCCATCCTACCATAGGTACCGGTTCATCTCTATACTGGTACTTTTAGGATGAACCTAAGGCTTGTTTTCTAGTAGTGAATGGAACTTGCTATATGACACAACCAAAGTGCAAGTGTGTATGTATGTACTCATTTAATTAAGGAAGCAGAAAAATGAAAAGGTTACATTACAAGAGTGTTGGCACTTACATATTCATGAAACTAGGCAACGTAGGAGCGAGATCCTATTGCTTGAGGCCACATGACTACTACGATTTGCATGTTCTGGTAAGGGACTCCCTGCATGAGATGTATGCGTTAGCTAGTCTCCATCATAAGTACATATTTCAAAGAACAGCAAGAGAAATTACCCTATTGTGTGGATTTGACCACTTCTCAACAAGTCAAGACCACTTTGCATTAGTCATGGAGGGGACTGGAGAGGTTGTAGGGTTAATTCCATCCTCTAAATATGGTCGTAGGCATGGAGGTCATGTCTTCATCAGTGAGGGACTGCTAAGCATCACGGCTGCCCGCGCGGACGCTTGGTGGAGGACGCAGGTGTGGCGGTTGGCCGGGCACTAGTGCAAAGCGGGTGCGCACGAGCCAAGTGGGACTGACCTCGCGGGGACATGGGGCGCGGCTGGGCCGGTGCTTGGCATGGTGCACGGGGCTGAACTCCACCTGCCAGGTGGGCTCCAAGAGCATCGTGGCCGCGTAGGAAGGATAGTGTGGCCTACCGCCCTAATGGAGCACACAATAGGGAGTTTGAACTTCTCAGGGCCAAAGAAGGGACTGCCATATCTTTTAGGTCCATACAAGAAATTTACCCTAGTGATCCAATACATGCTAACCAAGCATCTTGCATAAGCTTTTGTTTTACTAGTAGAGATGTACATGCCATATGCACGTATTTATTTATTTTCCATCCATCAAGCAATGATGTCATTTAGTTTCCTTCTAAAAGTAATATACATCTTTCTCTTTTCCTTCCGTAAAATAATGATATCAATTATTATCCTTCTTAATCCATCGAATGCACCGACAGCACCAGCGGTCGAGTTGGAGGGCCGTCGGTGCCCGCAGGCGCAACGACATTGACAAGATGGCCATGAGAACCATCACAACAGCTGCATGGAACAGCCGGCCGAGCAGCTCCTGGCAATAGCTGCCACCCGCCACCGCAGCTCCACCCTCGTCTTCCTCATCGCTATCGGATTGGCCCAAGTTGTAGTTGTTGTCTCCATTCTCGGCCTCCCCATTTGTGCTCGTCATCGCCGGTGCCGACACCAGCCCTTTCTTGGTCCTTGTTCTGGTGTTCCTTGGCTGTCACGACTCAAGACCGTACTAGCCTCGCCATTGGCCGCCGCCTACGGTTTGTTCTGCTTCTTGTCCTCGCGATCGTGCCTTTCAGCATCGCCACCAACCCCGATGCGCTCCGGCTCGCTGCTGGCCATAGCCTGCCGCTTATTCCGGCAGCAGGTCCCTTGTCTTTGGGCATCCCGTGGTCAAGCCTCTTCTTGACCGCTGCCACCTCGCTGTGTTAGGGATTGGAGAGGAGATTCCACATGTTGGCACTTGCCTTGATGCCGCCGCCTCCTGCATCTCGCCGCTAGCTGTCGATCCATGCATCACGAGGTTGTGGAAGAAGTGATGCTTACAACGTCGAGTGTATCTTGCATGATTGCAGCCTGATCGAGCCTGATTTGGTTTACATACATAAGGCACATATTTAGTTTTGCTTGCATCAAGCAACGCTGTCATTTATTTTTGTTCCAGAAGTAATACACGTCTTTTCGTATCATAAAACAATGTGTCAATTATTATCCTTCGAAAATAAGTAATGATGTGAATTATGGATGAATGCATGTGCAAAGAAAAGTAAAGTGTGTACCAAAGGAATGTAATAGATGGGTACAAGAGGTGGGTATATGAAGTTTCTGATGTAAAAAGTATTAGCAGTGTGTTCCCCTTTTCGTCAACCTTTTGGCCTGAAAAGTGAGATTCTCTGTGAGAGGTACGATGGGCCTAATCTTGGTAAAAAAGAGTTTCAATTAATAGTATAGATTAAATTTACACGCCGGTAACAGGAAGCGGTGATATCACTTGGGCAACTTATTTCCACTTGTAACAGTGGTCATCTCCCGTGGAAAATAACAATTGTGCTTTCCCGACCTCCATGTGCGATTTTTCCAGGGCTTGGACACATGGAAACTTTGTATCAAATCTCCTCTCTCGCCTGCCCTCTTTGAGCGGTCCTAGGATGCATGAAAGCTACAAAGCTTGCCAATAGTGCAAATGTGAAACAACACGATATCGTTGGTGTACTGCTCTGCCATCCACCAAATTATTAATGGCACTACTACAGCCACCCCTATCACCGCCGTTCTAAAGTGCATCACCAACAGTTTTTGGGTACCGTTGGATTTAAGTCGATGGTGATAGCGGGGCCATCACCGCCGTGATGGAGGGGTTCATCACCGCCGATTCATAAACCGGCGGTGATGCATGCGCCAACCGTTGGTGATGTGCACCCATCACCGCCGGTTTGTGTTTGGAACCGGCGGTGAAGACCTTTTCCTATCAAAAAAAATAGTTTCATATAATAATATTGCATCATTTGTACAACATATATAATATATAATTACAGTAGCAGAATTCAACTATATCAGATCATACATCGAGATTAAATGAAAGAGTCCCATACATCAAGATTAAAACAAGAGTTCATATACATCGAAATTAAAACAAAGAGTCCATGCACAAAATATATTACAATGTTGATAAGAACGATATGATCTATGCATTACAAATATGATGTACTCGACATTACCAGGGGTCCCTCTATCATTCCCCGCATTGTTCTCAGCTTGTTTCCCACGACAAGACTTGAATCGTGAAAATCACTCAATTATTCCTGCATCTAAGTAAAGAAGCTTGGTTTTCTCAAAAGGATAAGTAAAATAATTTTCAGGTATCTAGTTGCTGGCATAATAACATAAAAAGGAACAGCTTATGGCCTATGGCTGCCATGGCACATAATGCTTTGATGTGTGCAATAGTGCAGACATGTAATTAGTCATTTGGGTATCTATTTCAGATGACATCATAGATGACACAAAGGTAGCATTTCGTAGATATAATTTGAACACTATACTTGTGAATTCATAACCTTAAAATCAGCAAAGAGAAATGACATGAACTACTAAAATAAAGTTTACAAAAGCTTCCTCTTTGAAAATTTTATCTTTCAACAGTTGAGCAATTACAAAGCAAAATTGCAAGAGAGCAGCAGCAACAGCTAAATCCATTTTATTCGCTACTTCGATATGGTTTATCACTGTGAAGGTCTGAAACCACTACAACTGTATTTATCCTTGTTCATTATTAAGTGATTTGCAAGTAGCATCCTTGGTAGGCTTACAACTATCCTATTGGTGATGTAGTACCTATATGAATATGCAAGAAAGAAGGATGGTTTAAGTAGGACTGCCAAGCTCACCATGCAACCAGATTTATCTTTATCCCATTTACCTATAGAAAGAATGAAATATTCGATCTTCCGGACTGCCAAGCTCACCATGCATTAATAATGATCCTAAGCGTTATGCTCTCTACCTGCAGCTTTGAAAGCTTGAGCTAGGCAAAAAGGGAAAATTGAATATAAGTTCAGTTACCTTGGTATTTCAAGAATTAACTGAAGTCATAGAACCAAAGAAGTTAGGTAACCAACCATTCCTGAAATATATTCAGGAAACAATATGAGCCACTTAAAGTTCAGACTATCAGTAAAATGGTATTATATTGCTATGATAACTCATGCCCT